>NC_057811.1:114147356-114148453 GCF_018294505.1 Triticum aestivum
CCTACTCGTGGAGCCAAAACAGACTCCGTATGAGTCAGATATCCATGTTTCAGTTAACACAGTGCAAAACTGATTCCAAACGACATTTACAGACTAGTTCTTGTGTAGGTGCACTCGATGTTTTCCATTCTACTTCACTAAACATCTCCATATGATATCCAATTACTTGCAGGGAAATGCAAGAGTCCTCGGTTATGATGATGCTAGGTCCATAGCTGGGACTTTGTGTATGCTCTCGAAATGCGTTTGTCGAGTGCTCATTAAGAAAGTTTCTATACAAGTTTCTGAACGAACTCCTTAAGAAAAGTTCTCCAAAAGTTCCCTATGAAAGAATACTTTGAAGCATCTGGTCGTCACAAATGTTTTGACTACTTGTGGAGCCAAAACGGACTCCGTATGAATCAGATATCCATGTTTCAAGTAACACTGCGCAAAACTGATTCCGAACGACAGTTACAGACTAGTTCTTGTTTAGTTGCACTCGATTTTTTCCATTCTACTTCACTAAACCTCTCCATATGAGATCCAATTATTCGTGGGGAAATGCAAGAGACCTCGGTTATGAGGATGCACTAGGTCCATAGCTGGGACTTTGTGTATGTTCTCGAAATACCTTTGTCGAGTGCTCATTAAGCAAGTTTTATACATGTTTCTGAACGAACTCCTTAAGAAAAGTTCTACAAAAGTTCCCTATGCAAGAATCCTTTGAAGCATCTGGTCATCACAAACGTTTTGCCTACTTGTGGAGCCAAAATGGACTCCGTATGAGTCAGATATCCATGTTTCAGTTAACACTGTGCAAAACTGATTCCGAACGACAGTTACAGACTAGTGCTTGTGTAGTTGCACTCGATTTTTTCCATTCTACTTCACTAAGCATCTCCATATGAGATCCAATTACTTGTGGGGAAATGCAAGAGACCTCGGTTATGAGGATGCACTAGGTCCATAGCTGGGACTTTGTGTATGTTCTCGAAATGCGTTTGTCGAGTGCTCATTAAGAAAGTTTCTATACAAGTTTCTGAACGAACTCCTTAAGAAAAGTTCTCCAAAAGTTCCCTATGAAAGAATCCTTTGAAGCATCTGGTCGTCACAAA
>NC_057811.1:114148463-114158226 GCF_018294505.1 Triticum aestivum
AGCCAAACGGACTCCGTATGAGTCAGATATCCATGTTTCAGCTAACACTGCACAAAACTGATTCCGAACGACAGTTACAGACTAGTTCTTGTGTAGTTGCACTCGATTTTTCCATGCTACTTCACTAAACATCTCCATATGAGATCCAATTACTTGTAGGGAAATGCAAGAGACCTCGGTTATGAGGATGCACTAGGTCCATAGCTGGAACTTTGTGTACGTTCTTGAAATGCGTTTGTCGAGTGCTCATTAAGAAAGTTTCTATACAAGTTTCTTAACGAACTCCTTAAGAAAAGTTCTCCAAAAGTTCCCTATGAAAGAATCCTTTGAAGCATCTGGTCGTCACAAATGTTTTGACTACTTGCGGAGCCAAAACGGACTCCGTGTGAGTCAGATATACATGTTTCAGTTAACACTGCGCAAAACTAATTCCGAACGATAGTTACAGACTAGTTCTTGTGTAGTTGCACTCAATTTTTTTTCATTCTACTTCACTAAACATCTCCATATGAGATCCAATTACTTGTAGGGAAATGCAAAAGACCTCGGTTATGATGATGCACTAGGTCCATAGCTGGGACTTTGTGTATGTTCTCGAAATGCGTTTGTTGAGTGCTTATTAAGAAAGTTTCTATACAAGTTTCTGAACGAACTCCTTAAGAAAAGTTCTCCAAAAGTTAACTACGAAAGAATCCTTGGAAGCATCAGGTGGTTGCAAACGTTTTGACTACTTGTGGAGCCAAAACGGACTCCGTATGAGTCAGATATCCATGTTTCAGTTAACACTGCGCAAAACTGATTCCGAACGACAGTTGCAGACTAGTTCTTGTGAAGTTGCACTCAATTTTTTCCATTATACTTCACTAAACATCTCCATATGAAAGAATCCTTTGAAGCATCTGGTCGTCACAAACGTTTTGACTACTTGTGGAGCCAAAACGGACTCCGTATGAGTCAGATATCCATGTTTCGGTTAACACTGCGCAAAACTGATTCCGAATGACAGCTACAGACTAGTTCTTGTGTAGTTGCACTCGATTTTTCCATTCTACTTCACTAAACATCTCCATATGAGACCCAATTACTTGTAGGGAAATGCAAGAGACCTCGGTTATGATGATGCACTAGGTCCATAGCTGGGACTTTCTGTATGTTCTCGAAATGCGTTTGTCGAGTGCTCATTAAGAAAGTTTCTATACAAGTTTCTGAACGAACTCCTTCAGAAAAGTTTTCCAAAAGTTCCCTATGAAAGTATCCTTTGAAGCATCTGGTCGTCAAAATCATTTTGACTACTTGTGGAGCCAAAACGGAGTCCGTATGAGTCAGATATCCATGTTTCTGTTAAAACTGCGCAAAACTGATTCCGAACAACAGTTACAGACTAGTTCTTGTGTAGTTGCAGTCGATTTTTCTATTCTACTTCACTAAACATCTCCATATGAGATCCAATTACTTGTTGGGAAATGCAAGAGACCTCAGTTATGATGATGCACTAGGTCCATAGCTTGGACTTTGTGTATGTTCTCGAAATGCGTTTGTCGAGTGCTCATTAAAAAAGTTTCTATACAAGTATCTCAACGAACTACTTAAGAAAAGTTCTCCAAAAGTTCCCTATGAAATAATCCTTTGAAACATCTGGTCGTCACAAATCTTTTGACTACTTGTGGAGCCAAAACAGACACCGTATGAGTCGGATATCCATGTTTCAGTTAACACTGCGCAAAACTGATTCCGAACGACTGTTACTGACTAGTTCTTGTGTAGTTGCACTCGATTTTTTCCATTCTACTTCACTAAACATCTCCATATTAGATCCAATTACTTGAAGGGAAATGCAAGAGACCTCTGTTATGAGGATGCACTAGCTCCATAGCTGGGACTTTGTGTATGTTCTCGAAATGAGTTTGTCGAGTGCTCATTAAGAAAGTTTCTATACAAGTTTCTGAACGAACTCCTTAAGAAAAAAGTTCTCCAAAAGTTCCCTATGAAAGAATCCTTTGAAGCATCTGGTCGTAGCAAACATTTTGCCTACTTGTGGAGCCAAAACGGACTCCGTATGAGTCAGATATCCATGTTTCAGTTAACACTGTGCAAAACTGATTCCGAACGACAGTTACAGACTAGTGCTTGTGTAGTTGCACTCGATTTTTTCCATTCTACTTCACTAAGCATCTCCATATGAGATCCAATTACTTGTGGGGAAATGCAAGAGACCTCGGTTATGATGATGCACTAGGTCCATAGCTGGGACTTTGTGTATGTTCTCGAAATGCGTTTGTTGAGTGCTCATTAAGAAAGTTTCTATACAAGTTTCTGAACGAACTCCTTAAGAAAAGTTCTCCAAAAGTTCCCTATGAAAGAATCCTTTGAAGCACCTGGTCATCACAAACGTTTTGCCTACTCGTGGAGCCAAAACAGACTCCGTATGAGTCAGATATCCATGTTTCAGTTAACACAGTGCAAAACTGATTCCGAACGACATTTACAGACTAGTTCTTGTGTAGGTGCACTCGATGTTTTCCATTCTACTTCACTAAACATCTCCATATGATATCCAATTACTTGCAGGGAAATGCAAGAGTCCTCGGTTATGATGATGCTAGGTCCATAGCTGGGACTTTGTGTATGCTCTCGAAATGCGTTTGTCGAGTGCTCATTAAGAAAGTTTCTATACAAGTTTCTGAACGAACTCCTTAAGAAAAGTTCTCCAAAAGTTCCCTATGAAAGAATACTTTGAAGCATCTGGTCGTCACAAATGTTTTGACTACTTGTGGAGCCAAAACGGACTCCGTATGAATCAGATATCCATGTTTCAAGTAACACTGCGCAAAACTGATTCCAAACGACAGTTACAGACTAGTTCTTGTTTAGTTGCACTCGATTTTTTCCATTCTACTTCACTAAACCTCTCCATATGAGATCCAATTATTCGTGGGGAAATGCAAGAGACCTCGGTTATGAGGATGCACTAGATCCATAGCTGGGACTTTGTGTATGTTCTCGAAATACCTTTGTCGAGTGCTCAATAAGCAAGTTTTATACATGTTTCTGAACGAACTCCTTAAGAAAAGTTCTACAAAAGTTCCCTATGCAAGAATCCTTTGAAGCATCTGGTCATCACAAACATTTTGCCTACTTGTGGAGCCAAAATGGACTCCGTATGAGTCAGATATCCATGTTTCAGTTAACACTGTGCAAAACTGATTCCGAACGACAGTTACAGACTAGTGCTTGTGTAGTTGCACTCGATTTTTTCCATTCTACTTCACTAAGCATCTCCATATGAGATCCAATTACTTGTGGGGAAATGCAAGAGACCTCGGTTATGAGGATGCACTAGGTCCATAGCTGGGACTTTGTGTATGTTCTCGAAATGCGTTTGTCGAGTGCTCATTAAGAAAGTTTCTATACAAGTTTCTGAACGAACTCCTTAAGAAAAGTTCTCCAAAAGTTCCCTATGAAAGAATCCTTTGAAGCATCTGGTCGTCACAAACGTTTTGACTACTTGTGGAGCCAAACGGACTCCGTATGAGTCAGATATCCATGTTTCAGCTAACACTGCACAAAACTGATTCCGAACGACAGTTACAGACTAGTTCTTGTGTAGTTGCACTCGATTTTTCCATGCTACTTCACTAAACATCTCCATATGAGATCCAATTACTTGTAGGGAAATGCAAGAGACCTCGGTTATGAGGATGCACTAGGTCCATAGCTGGAACTTTGTGTACGTTCTTGAAATGCGTTTGTCGAGTGCTCATTAAGAAAGTTTCTATACAAGTTTCTTAACGAACTCCTTAAGAAAAGTTCTCCAAAAGTTCCCTATGAAAGAATCCTTTGAAGCATCTGGTCGTCACAAATGTTTTGACTACTTGCGGAGCCAAAACGGACTCCGTGTGAGTCAGATATACATGTTTCAGTTAACACTGCGCAAAACTAATTCCGAACGATAGTTACAGACTAGTTCTTGTGTAGTTGCACTCAATTTTTTTCATTCTACTTCACTAAACATCTCCATATGAGATCCAATTACTTGTAGGGAAATGCAAAAGACCTCGGTTATGATGATGCACTAGGTCCATAGCTGGGACTTTGTGTATGTTCTCGAAATGCGTTTGTTGAGTGCTTATTAAGAAAGTTTCTATACAAGTTTCTGAACGAACTCCTTAAGAAAAGTTCTCCAAAAGTTAACTACGAAAGAATCCTTGGAAGCATCAGGTGGTTGCAAACGTTTTGACTACTTGTGGAGCCAAAACGGACTCCGTATGAGTCAGATATCCATGTTTCAGTTAACACTGCGCAAAACTGATTCCGAACGACAGTTGCAGACTAGTTCTTGTGCAGTTGCACTCAATTTTTTCCATTATACTTCACTAAACATCTCCATATGAAAGAATCCTTTGAAGCATCTGGTCGTCACAAACGTTTTGACTACTTGTGGAGCCAAAACGGACTCCGTATGAGTCAGATATCCATGTTTCGGTTAACACTGCGCAAAACTGATTCCGAATGACAGCTACAGACTAGTTCTTGTGTAGTTGCACTCGATTTTTCCATTCTACTTCACTAAACATCTCCATATGAGATCCAATTACTTGTAGGGAAATGCAAGAGACCTCGGTTATGATGATGCACTAGGTCCATAGCTGGGACTTTCTGTATGTTCTCGAAATGCGTTTGTCGAGTGCTCATTAAGAAAGTTTCTATACAAGTTTCTGAACGAACTCCTTCAGAAAAGTTTTCCAAAAGTTCCCTATCAAAGTATCCTTTGAAGCATCTGGTCGTCAAAATCATTTTGACTACTTGTGGAGCCAAAACGGAGTCCGTATGAGTCAGATATCCATGTTTCTGTTAAAACTGCGCAAAACTGATTCCGAACAACAGTTACAGACTAGTTCTTGTGTAGTTGCAGTCGATTTTTCTATTCTACTTCACTAAACATCTCCATATGAGATCCAATTACTTGTAGGGAAATGCAAGAGACCTCAGTTATGATGATGCACTAGGTCCATAGCTGGGACTTTGTGTATGTTCTCGAAATGCGTTTGTCGAGTGCTCATTAAAAAAGTTTCTATACAAGTATCTCAACGAACTACTTAAGAAAAGTTCTCCAAAAGTTCCCTATGAAATAATCCTTTGAAACATCTGGTCGTCACAAATCTTTTGACTACTTGTGGAGCCAAAACAGACACCGTATGAGTCGGATATCCATGTTTTAGTTAACACTGCGCAAAACTGATTCCGAACGACTGTTACTGACTAGTTCTTGTGTAGTTGCACTCGATTTTTTCCATTCTACTTCACTAAACATCTCCATATTAGATCCAATTACTTGAAGGGAAATGCAAGAGACCTCTGTTATGAGGATGCACTAGCTCCATAGCTGGGACTTTGTGTATGTTCTCGAAATGAGTTTGTCGAGTGCTCATTAAGAAAGTTTCTATACAAGTTTCTGAACGAACTCCTTAAGAAAAAAGTTCTCCAAAAGTTCCCTATGAAAGAATCCTTTGAAGCATCTGGTCGTCACAAACGTTTTGACTACTTGTGGAGCCAAAACGGACTCCGTATGAGTCAGATATCCATGTTTCAGTTAACGCTGCGCAAAACTGATTCCGAACGATAGTTACAGACTAGTTCTTGTGTAGTTGCACTCGATTTTTTCCATTCTACTTCACTAAACATCTCCATATGAGATCCAGTTACTTGTAGGGAAATGCAAGAGACCTCGGTTATGATGATGCACTAGGTCCATAGCTGGGACTTTGTGTATGTTCTCGAAATGCGTTTGTCGAGTGCTCATTAAGAAGTTCACTTGAGGAGAGTGGGAAGTGACTAGTCCGATAGGAGAAGAGCGGAAGTGCGATCTTTCGATCCAATCTACGTCGACTAAATCTATACAAGTTTCTGAAAGAACTACTTCAGAAAAGTTCTCCAAAAGTTCCCTATGAAAGAATCCTTTGAAACATCTGGTCGTCACAAATGTTTTGACTACTTGTGGAGCCAAAACGGACTCCGTATGAGTTGGATATCCATGTTTCAGTTAACACTGCGCAAAACTGATTCCGAACGACAGTTACAGACTAGTTCTTGTGTAGTTGCACTTGATTTTTTCCATTCTACTTTACTAAACATCTCCATATGAGATCCAATTACTTGTGGGGAAATGCAAGAGACCTCAGTTATGATGATGCACTAGGTCCATAGCTGGGACTTTGTGTATGTTCTCGAAATGCGTTTGTCGAGTGCTCATTAAGAAAGTTTCTATACAAGTTTCTGAACGAACTCCTGAAGAAAAGTTCTCCGAAAGTTCCCGATGCAAGAATCCTTTGAAGCATTTGGTCGTCACAAACGTTTTGACTACTTGTGGAGCCCAAACGGACTCCGTATGGGTCAGATATCCATGTTTCAGTTCACACTGCGCAAAACTGATTCCGAACGATAGTTATAGACTAGTTCTTGTGTAGTTGCACACGATTTTTTCCATTCTACTTCTCTAAACATCTCCATAAGAGATCCAATTCCATGTAGGGAAATGCAAGAGACCTCGGTTATGATGATGCACTAGGTCCATAGCTGGGACTTTGTGTATGTTCTCGAAATGCGTTTGTCGAGTGCTCATTAAGAAAGTTTCAATACAAGTTTCTGAATAAACTCCTTAAGAAAAGTTCTCCAAAAGTTCCCTATGAAAGAATCCTATTAAGCATCTGGTCGTCGCAAACATATTGACTACTTGTGGAGCCAAAACGGACTCCGTATGAGTCAGATATCCATGTTTCAGTTAACGCTGCGCAAAACTGATTCCGAACGATAGTTACAGACTAGTTCTTGTGTAGTTGCACTCGATTTTTTCCATTCTACTTCACTAAACATCTCCATATGAGATCCAGTTACTTGTAGGGAAATGCAAGAGACCTCGGTTATGATGATGCACTAGGTCCATAGCTGGGACTTTGTGTATGTTCTCGAAATGCGTTTGTCGAGTGCTCATTAAGAAGTTCACTTGAGGAGAGTGGGAAGTGACTAGTCCGATAGGAGAAGAGCGGAAGTGCGATCTTTCGATCCAATCTACGTCGACTAAATCTATACAAGTTTCTGAACGAACTCCTTAAGAAAATTACTCCAAATGTTCCCTATGAAAGAATCCTTTGAAGCATCTGGTCGTCACAAACGTTTTGACTACTTGTGGAGCCAAAACGGACTCCGTATGAGTCAGATATCCATGTTTCGGTTAACACTGCGCAAAACTGATTCCGAATGACAGCTACAGACTAGTTCTTGTGTAGTTGCACTCGATTTTTCCATTCTACTTCACTAAACATCTCCATATGAGATCCAATTACTTGTAGGAAAATGCAAGAGACCTCGGTTATGAGGATGCACTAGGTCCATAGCTGGGACTTTGTGTATGTTCTCGAAATGCGTTTGTCGAGTGCTCATTAAGAAAGTTTCTATACAAGTTTCTGAAAGAACTACTTCAGAAAAGTTCTCCAAAAGTTCCCTATGAAAGAATCCTTTGAAACATCTGGTCGTCACAAATGTTTTGACTACTTGTGGAGCCAAAACGGACTCCGTATGAGTCGGATATCCATGTTTCAGTTAACACTGCGCAAAACTGATTCCGAACGACAGTTACAGACTAGTTCTTGTGTAGTTGCACTCGATTTTTTCCATTATACTTCACTAAACATCTCCATATGAGATCCAATTACTTGTAGGGAAATGCAAGAGACCTCGGTTATGAGGATGCACTTGGTCCATAGCTGGGACTTTGTGTATGTTCTCGAAACGCATTTGTCGAGTGCTCATTAAGAAAGTTTCTATACAAGTTTCTGAACAAACTCCTTAAGAAAAGTTCTCCAAAAGTTCCCTATGAAAGAATCCTTTGAAGCATCTGGTTGTCACAAATGTTTTGACTACTTGTGGACCCAAAACAGACTCCGTATGCGTCAGATATCCATGTTTCAGTTAACACTGCGCAAAACTGATTCAGAACGACAGTTACAGACTAGTTCTTGTGTAGTTGCACTCGATTTTTCCATTGTACTTTACTAAACATCTCCATATGAGATCCAATTACTTTTAGGGGAATGCAAGAGACCTTGGTTATGAGGATGCACTAGGTCCATAGCTGGTACTTTGTGTATGTTCTCGAAATGCGTTTGTCGAGTGCTCATTAAGAAAGTTTCTATACAAGTTTCTTAACGAACTCCTTAAGAAAAGTTCTCCAAAAGTTCCCTATGCAAGAATCCTTTGAAGCATCTGGTCGTCACAAACGTTTTGACTAATTTTGGAGCCAAAACAGACTCCGTATGAGTCAGATATTCATGTTTCAGTTAACACTGCTCCAAACTGATTCCAAACTATAGTTACAGACTAGTTCTTGTGTAGTTGCATTCAATTATTTCCATTCTACTTCACTAAACATATCCATATGAGATCCAATTACTTGTAGGGAAATTCAAGAGATCTTAGTTATGATGATGCACTAGGTCCACAGCTGGGACTTTGTGTATGTTCTTGAAATGCGTTTGTCGAGTGCTTATTGAGAAAGTTTCTATACAAGTTTCTGCACGAACTCCTTAAGAAAAGTTCTCCAAAATTTCCCTATGAAAGAATCCTTTGAAGCATCTGGTCGTAGCAAACATTTTGCCTACTTGTGGAGCCAAAACAGACTCCGTATGAGTCAGATATCCATGTTTCAGTTAACACTGTGCAAAACTGATTCTGAATGACAGTTACAGACTAGTTCTTGTGTAGTTGCACTCGATTTTTTCCATTCTACTTCACTAAACATCTCCATATGAGATCCAATTACTTGTGGGGAAATGCAAGAGACCTCGGTTATGATGATGCACTAGGTCCATAGCTGGGACTTTGTGTATGTTCTCGAAATGCGTTTGTTGAGTGCTCATTAAGAAAGTTTCTATACAAGTTTCTGAACGAACTCCTTAAGAAAAGTTCTCCAAAAGTTCCCTATGAAAGAATACTTTGAAGCACCTGGTCATCACAAACATTTTTCCTACTCGTGGAGCCAAAACAGACTCCGTATGAGTCGGATATCCATGGTTCAGTTAACACTGTGCAAAACTGATTCCGAACGACAGTTACAGACTAGTTCTTGTGTAGGTGCACTCGATGTTTTCCATTCTACTTCACTAAACATCTCCATATGATATCCAATTACTTGTGGGGAAATGCAAGAGACCTCGGTTATGATGATGCACTAGGTCCATAGCTGGGACTTTGTGTATGCTCTCGAAATGCGTTTGTCGAGTGCTCATTAAGAAAGTTTCTATACAAGTTTCTGAACGAACTCCTTAAGAAATGTTCTCCAAAAGTTCCCGATGCAAGAATCCTTTGAAGCATCTGGTCGTCACAAACGTTTTGACTACTTGTGGAGAAAAAGCGGACTCCGTATGAGTCAGATATCCATGTTTCAAGTAACACTGCGCAAAACTGATTCCGAACGACAGTTACGGACTAGTTCTTGTGTAGTTGCACTCGATTTTTTCCATTCTACTTCACTAAACATCTCCATATGAGATCCAATTACTTCCAGGGAAATGCAAGAGACCTCGATTATGATGATGCACTAGGTCCATAGCTGGGACTTTGTTTATGTTCTCGAAATGCGTTTGTCGAGTGCTCATTAAGAAAGTTTCTATACAAGTTTCTGAACGAACTCCTTAAAAAAAGTTCTCCAAGAGTTCCCTATGAAAGAATCCTTAGAAGCATCTGGTCGTCACAAATGTTTTGACTACTT
>NC_057811.1:114158236-114159492 GCF_018294505.1 Triticum aestivum
TGTCGAGTGCTCATTAAGAAAGTTTCTATACAAGTTTCTGAACGAACTCCTTAAGAAAAGTTCTCCAAAAGTTCCCGATGCAAGAATCCTTTGAAGCATCTGGTCGTCACAAACGTTTTGACTACTTGTGGAGCAAAAGCGGACTCCGTATGAGTCAGATATCCATGTTTCAGTTAACACTGCGCAAAACTGATTCCGAACGACAGTTACGGACTAGTTCTTGTGTAGTTGCACTCGATTTTTTCCATTCTACTTCACTAAACATCTCCATATGAGATCCAATTACTTGCAGGGAAATGCAAGAGACCTCGATTATGATGATGCACTAGGTCCATAGCTGGGACTTTGTTTATGTTCTCGAAATGCGTTTGTCGAGTGCTCATTAAGAAAGTTTCTATACAAGTTTCTGAACGAACTCCTTAAAAAAAGTTCTCCAAGAGTTCCCTATGAAAGAATCCTTAGAAGCATCTGGTCGTCACAAATGTTTTGACTACTTGTGGGGCCAAAATGGACTCCGTATGAGTCAAATATCCATGTTTCAGTCAACACTGCGCAAAACTGATTCCGAACGACAGTTACAGACTAGTTCTTGTGTAGTTGCACTCGATTTTTCCACTGTACTTCAGTAAACATCTCCATATGAGATCCAATTACTTTTAGGGGAATGCAAGAGACCTTGGTTCTGAGGATGCGCTAGGTCCATAGCTGGGACTTTGTGTATGTTCTCGAAATGCGTTTGTGGAGTGCTCATTAAGAAAGTTGGTATACAAGTTTCTTAACGAACTCCTTAAGAAAAGTTCTCCAAAAGTTCCCTATGCAAGAATCCTTTGAAGCATCTCATCGTCACAAATGTTTTGACTACGTTTGGAGCCAAAACGGACTCCGTATGAGTCAAATATTCATGTTTCAGTGAACACTGCGCCAAACTGATTCCGAACTATAGTTACAAACTAGTTCTTGTGTAGTTGCATTCAATTATTTCCATTCTACTTCACTAAAAATATCCATATGAGATCCAATTACTTGTAGGGAAATTCAAGAGACCTTAGTTATGATGATGCACTAGGTCCACAGCTGTGACTTTGTGTATGTTCTTGAAATGCGTTTGTCGAGTGCTTATTAAGAAAGTTTCTATACAAGTTTCTGAACGAACTCCTTAAGAGAAGTTCTCCAAAATTTCTCTATGAAAGAATCCTTTGAAGCACCTGGTCATCACAAACGTTTTGCCTACTCGTGGAGCCAAAACAGACTCCGTA
>NC_057811.1:114159502-114162032 GCF_018294505.1 Triticum aestivum
GATGTTTTCCATTCTACTTCACTAAACATCTCCATATGATATCCAATTACTTGTGGGGAAATGCAAGAGACCTCGGTTATGATGATGCACTAGGTCCATAGCTGGGACTTTGTGTATGCTCTCGAAATGCGTTTGTCGAGTGCTCATTAAGAAAGTTTCTATACAAGTTTCTGAACGAACTCCTTAAGAAATGTTCTCCAAAAGTTCCCGATGCAAGAATCCTTTGAAGCATCTGGTCGTCACAAACGTTTTGACTACTTGTGGAGAAAAAGCGGACTCCGTATGAGTCAGATATCCATGTTTCAAGTAACACTGCGCAAAACTGATTCCGAACGACAGTTACGGACTAGTTCTTGTGTAGTTGCACTCGATTTTTTCCATTCTACTTCACTAAACATCTCCATATGAGATCCAATTACTTCCAGGGAAATGCAAGAGACCTCGATTATGATGATGCACTAGGTCCATAGCTGGGACTTTGTTTATGTTCTCGAAATGCGTTTGTCGAGTGCTCATTAAGAAAGTTTCTATACAAGTTTCTGAACGAACTCCTTAAAAAAAGTTCTCCAAGAGTTCCCTATGAAAGAATCCTTAGAAGCATCTGGTCGTCACAAATGTTTTGACTACTTATGGGGCCAAAATGGACTCCGTATGAGTCAAATATCCATGTTTCAGTCAACACTGCGCAAAACTGATTCCGAACGACAGTTACAGACTAGTTCTTGTGTAGTTGCACTCGATTTTTCCACTGTACTTCAGTAAACATCTCCATATGAGATCCAATTACTTTTAGGGGAATGCAAAAGACCTTGGTTCTGAGGATGCGCTAGGTCCATAGCTGGGACTTTGTGTATGTTCTCGAAATGCGTTTGTGGAGTGCTCATTAAGAAAGTTGGTATACAAGTTTCTTAACGAACTCCTTAAGAAAAGTTCTCCAAAAGTTCCCTATGCAAGAATCCTTTGAAGCATCTCATCGTCACAAATGTTTTGACTACGTTTGGAGCCAAAACGGACTCCGTATGAGTCAAATATTCATGTTTCAGTGAACACTGCGCCAAACTGATTCCGAACTATAGTTACAAACTAGTTCTTGTGTAGTTGCATTCAATTATTTCCATTCTACTTCACTAAAAATATCCATATGAGATCCAATTACTTGTAGGGAAATTCAAGAGACCTTAGTTATGATGATGCACTGGGTCCACAGCTGTGACTTTGTGTATGTTCTTGAAATGCGTTTGTCGAGTGCTTATTAAGAAAGTTTCTATACAAGTTTCTGAACGAACTCCTTAAGAGAAGTTCTCCAAAATTTCTCTATGAAAGAATCCTTTGAAGCACCTGGTCATCACAAACGTTTTGCCTACTCGTGGAGCCAAAACAGACTCCGTATGAGTCAGATATCCATGGTTCAGTTAACACTGTGCAAAACTGATTCCGAACGACAGTTACAGACTAGTTCTTGTGTAGGTGCACTCGATGTTTTCCATTCTACTTCACTAACCATCTCCATATGATATCCAATTACTTGTGGGGAATGCAAGAGACCTTGGTTATGAGGATGCACTAGGTCCATAGCTGGTACTTTGTGTATGTTCTCGAAATGCGTTTGTCGAGTGCTCATTAAGAAAGTTTCTATACAAGTTTCTTAACGAACTCCTTAAGAAAAGTTCTCCAAAAGTTCCCTATACAAGAATCCTTTGAAGCATCTGGTCATCACAAACGTTTTGACAATTTTGGAGCCAAAACAGACTCCGTATGAGTCAGATATTCATGTTTCAGTTAACACTGCTCCAAACTATAGTTACAGACTAGTTCTTGTGTAGTTGCATTCAATTATTTCCATTCTACTTCACTAAACATATCCATATGAGATCCAATTACTTGTAGGGAAATTCAAGAGATCTTAGTTATGATGATGCACTAGGTCCACAGCTGGGACTTTGTGTATGTTCTTGAAATGCGTTTGTCGAGTGCTTATTGAGAAAGTTTCTATACAAGTTTCTGCACGAACTCCTTAAGAAAAGTTCTCCAAAATTTCCCTATGAAAGAATCCTTCGAAGCATCTGGTCGTAGCAAACATTTTGCCTACTTGTGGAGCCAAAACGGACTCCGTATGAGTCAGATATCCATGGTTCAGTTAACACTGTGCAAAACTGATTCCGAACGACAGTTACAGACTAGTTCTTGTGTAGTTGCACTCGATTTTTTCCATTCTACTTCACTAAACATCTCCATATGAGATCCAATTACTTGTGGGGAAATGCAAGAGACCTCGGTTATGATGATGCACTAGGTCCATAGCTGGGACTTTGTGTATGTTCTCGAAATGCGTTTGTTGAGTGCTCATTAAGAAAGTTTCTATACAAGTTTCTGAACGAACTCCTTAAGAAAAGTTCTCCAAAAGTTCCCTATGAAAGAATCCTTTGAAGCACCTGGTCATCACAAACGTTTTGCCTACTCGTGGAGCCAAAACAGACTCCGTATGAGTCAGATATCCATGTTTCAGTTAACACAGTGCAAAACTGATTCC
>NC_057811.1:114162042-114177669 GCF_018294505.1 Triticum aestivum
GTCGAGTGCTCATTAAGAAAGTTTCTATACAAGTTTCGGAACGAACTCCTTAAGAAAAGTTCTCCAAAAGTTCCCGATGCAAGAATCCTTTGAAGCATCTGGTCGTCACAAACGTTTTGACTACTTGTGGAGCAAAAGCGGACTCCGTATGAGTCAGATATCCATGTTTCAGTTAACACTGCGCAAAACTGATTCCGAACGACAGTTACAGACTAGTTCTTGTGTAGTTGCACTCGATTTTTTCCATTCTACTTCACTAAACATCTCCATATGAGATCCAATTACTTGTAGGGAAATGCAAGAGACCTCGATTATGATGATGCACTAGGTCCATTGCTGGGACTTTGTGTATGTTCTCGAAATGCGTTTGTTGAGTGCTCATTAAGAAAGTTTCTATACAAGTTTCTGAACGAACTCCTTAAGAAAAGTTCTCCAAAAGTTCCCTATGAAAGAATCCTTTGAAGCATCTGGTCGTCACAAATGTTTTGACTACTTGTGGAGCCAAAATGGACTCCGTATGAGTCAGATATCCATGTTTCAGTCAACACTGCGCAAAACTGATTCCGAACGACAGTTACAGACTAGTTCTTGTGTAGTTGCACTCGATTTTTCCACTGTACTTCAGTAAACATCTCCATATGAGATCCAATTACTTTTAGGGGAATGCAAGAGACCTTGGTTCTGAGGATGCGCTAGGTCCATAGCTTGGACTTTGTGTATGTTCTCGAAATGCGTTTGTCGAGTGCTCATTAAGAAAATTGGTATACAAGTTTCTGAACGAACTCCTTAAGAAAAGTTCTCCAAAAGTTCCCTATGCAAGAATCCTTTGAAGCATCTCGTCGTCACAAATGTTTTGACTACGTTTGGAGCCAAAACGGACTCCGTATGAGTCAAATATTCATGTTTCAGTGAACACTGCGCCAAACTGATTCCGAACTATAGTTACAAACTAGTTCTTGTGTAGTTGCATTCAATTATTTCCATTCTACTTCACTAAACATATCCATATGAGATCCAATTACTTGTAGGGAAATTCAAGAGACCTTAGTTATGATGATGCACTAGGTCCACAGCTGGGACTTTGTGTATGTTCTTGAAATGCGTTTGTCGAGTGCTTATGAAGAAGGTTTCTATACAAGTTTCTGAACGAACTCCTTAAGAAAAGTTCTCCAAAATTTCCCTATGAACGAATACTTTGAAGGAACTGGACTTCACAAACGTTTTGACTAGTTGTGGAGCCAAAACGGACTCCGTATGAGTCAGATATCCATGTTTCAGTTAACACTACGCAAAACTGATTCCGAACGACAGTTACAGACTAGTTCTTGTGTAGTTGCACTCAATTATTTCATTCTACTTCACTAAGCATCTTCATATGAGATCCAATTACTTGTGGTGAAATGCAAGAGACCTCGGTTATGATGATGCACTAGGTCCATAGCTGGGACTTTGTGTATGTTCTCGAAATGCGTTTGTCGAGTGCTCATTAAGAAAGTTTCTATACAAGTTTCTGAACGAACTCCTTAAGAAAAGTTCTCCAAAAGTTCCCTATGAAAGAATCCTTTGAAGCACCTGGTCATCAAAAACGTTTTGCCTACTCGTGGAGCCAAAACAGACTCCGTATGAGTCAGATATCCATGGTTCAGTTAACACTGTGCAAAACTGATTCCGAACGACAGTTGAAGACTAGTTCTTGTGTAGGTGCACTCGATGTTTTCCATTCTACTTCACTAAACATCTCCATATGATATCCAATTACTTGTGGGGAAATTCAAGAGACCTCGGTTATGATGATGCACTAGGTCCATAGCTGGGACTTTGTGTATGCTCTCGAAATGCGTTTGTCGAGTGCTCATTAAGAAAGTTTCTATACAAGTTTCTGAACGAACTCCTTAAGAAAAGTTCTCCAAAAGTTCCCGATGCAAGAATCCTTTGAAGCATCTGGTCGTCACAAATGTTTTGACTACTTGTGGAGCACAAGCGGACTCCGTATGAGTCAGATATCCATGTTTCAGTTAACACTGCGCAAAACTGATTCCGAACGACAGTTACGGACTAGTTCTTGTGTAGTTGCACTCGATTTTTTCCATTCTACTTCACTAAACATCTCCATATGAGATCCAATTACTTGTAGGGAAATGCAAGAGACCTCGATTATGATGATGCACTAGGTCCATAGCTGGGACTTTGTGTATGTTCTCGAAATGTGTTTGTCGAGTGCTCATTAAGAAAGTTTCTATACAAGTTTCTGAACGAACTCCTTAAGAAAATTTCTCCAAAAGTTCCCTATGAAAGAATACTTTGAAGCATCTGGTCGTCACAAATGTTTTGACTACTTGTGGAGCCAAAATGGACTCCGTATGAGTCAGATATCCATGTTTCAGTCAACACTGCGCAAAACTGATTCCGAACGACAGTTACAGACTAGTTCTTGTGTAGTTGCACTCGATTTTTCCACTGTACTTCAGTAAACATCTCCATATGAGATCCAATTACTTTTAGGGGAATGCAAGAGACCTTGGTTCTGAGGATGCGCTAGGTCCATAGCTGGGACTTTGTGTATGTTCTCGAAATGCGTTTGTCGAGTGCTCATTAAGAAAATTGGTATACAAGTTTCTTAACGAACTCCTTAAGAAAAGTTCTCCAAAAGTTCCCTATGCAAGAATCCTTTGAAGCATCTCGTCGTCACAAATGTTTTGACTACGTTTTGAGCCAAAACGGACTCCGTATGAGTCAAATATTCATGTTTCAGTGAACACTGCGCCAAACTGATTCCGAACTATAGTTACAAACTAGTTCTTGTGTAGTTGCATTCAATTATTTCCATTCTACTTCACTAAACATATCCATATGAGATCCAATTACTTGTAGGGAAATTCAAGAGACCTTAGTTATGATGATGCACTAGGTCCACAGCTGGGACATTGTGTATGTTCTTGAAATGCGTTTGTCGAGTGCTTATTAAGAAAGTTTCTATACAAGTTTCTGAACGAACTCCTTAAGAAAAGTTCTCCAAAATTTCCCTATGAAATAATACTTTGAAGGAACTGGACTTCACAAACGTTTTGACTACTTGTGGAGCTAAAACGGACTCCGTATGAGTCAGATATCCATGTTTCAGTTAACACTGCGCAAAACTGATTCCGAACGACAGTTACAGACTAGTTCTTGTGTAGTTGCACTCAATTTTTTCCATTCTACTTCACTAAGCATCTCCATATGAGATCCAATTACTTGTGGTGAAATGCAAGAGACCTCGGTTATGATGATGCACTACGTCCATAGCTGGGACTTTGTGTATGTTCTCGAAATGCGTTTGTCGAGTGCTCATTAAGAAAGTTTCTATACAAGTTTTGGACGAACTCCTTAAGAAAAGTTCTCCAAAAGTCCCGATGCAAGAATGCTTTGAAGCATCTGGTCGTCACAAACTTTTTGACTACTTGTGGAGCCAAAACGGACTCTGTATGAGTCAGATATCCATGTTTCAGTTAACACTGCGCAAAACTGATTCCGAACGACAGTTACAGACTAGTTCTTGTGTAGTTGCACTCGATTTTTCCATTCTACTTCACTAAACATCTCCATATGAGATCCAATTACTTGTAGGGAAATGCAAGAGACCTCGGTTATGAGGATGCACTAGGTCCATAGCTGGAACTTTGTGTATGTTCTCGAAATGCGTTTGTCGAGTGCTCATTACGAAAGTTTCTATACAAGTTTCTGAACGAACCACTTAAGAAAAGTTCTCCAAAAGTTCCCTATGAAAGAATCCTTTGAAACATCTGGTCGTCACAAATGTTTTGACTACTTGTGGAGCCAAAACGGACTCCGTATGAGTCGGATATCCATGTTTCAGTTAACACTGCGCAAAACTGATTCCGAACGACACTTACAGACTAGTTCTTGTGTAGTTGCACTCGATTTTTTCCATTCTACTTCACTAAACATCTCCATATGAGGTCCAATACTTGTGGGGAAATGCAAGAGACCTCGGTTATGATGATGCACTAGGTCCATAGCTGGGACTTTGTGTATGTTCTCGAAATGCGTTTGTCGAGTGCTCATTAAGAAAGTTTCTATACAAGTTTCTGAACGAACTCCTTAAGAAAAGTTCTCCAAGATTTCCCTATGAAAGAATACTTTGAAGGAACTGGTCTTCAAAAACGTTTTGACTACTTGTGGAGCCAAAACAGACTCCGTATGAGTCAGATATCCATGTTTCAGTTAACACTGCGCAAAACTGATACCGAACGACAGTTACAGACTAGTTCTTGTGTAGTTGCACTCGATTTTTTCCATTCTACTTCACTAAGCATCTCCATATGAGATCCAATTACTTGTGGTGAAATGCAAGAGACCTCGGTTATGATGATGCACTACGTCCATAGCTGGGACTTTGTGTATGTTCTCGAAATGCGTTTGTCGAGTGCTCATTAAGAAAGTTTCTATACAAGTTTTGGACGAACTCCTTAAGAAAAGTTCTCCAAAAGTCCCGATGCAAGAATCCTTTGAAGCATCTGGTCGTCACAAACTTTTTGACTACTTGTGGAGCCAAAACGGACTCTGTATGAGTCAGATATCCATGTTTCAGTTAACACTGCGCAAAACTGATTCCGAACGACAGTTACAGACTAGTTCTTGTGTAGTTGCACTCGATTTTTCCATTCTACTTCACTAAACATCTCCATATGAGATCCAATTACTTGTAGGGAAATGCAAGAGACCTCGGTTATGAGGATGCACTAGGTGCATAGCTGGGACTTTGTGTATGTTCTCGAAATGCGTTTGTCGAGTGCTCATTAAGAAAGTTTCTATACAAGTTTCTGAACGAACCACTTAAGAAAAGTTCTCCAAAAGTTCCCTATGAAAGAATCCTTTGAAACATCTGGTCGTCACAAATGTTTTGACTACTTGTGGAGCCAAAACGGACTCCGTATGAGTCGGATATCCATGTTTCAGTTAACACTGCGCAAAACTGATTCCGAACAACACTTACAGACTAGTTCTTGTGTAGTTGCACTCGATTTTTTCCATTCTACTTCAATAAACATCTCCATATGAGGTCCAATTACTTGTGGGGAAATGCAAGAGACCTCGGTTATGATGATGCACTAGGTCCATAGCTGGGACTTTGTGTATGCTCTCGAAATGCGTTTGTCGAGTGCTCATTAAGAAAGTTTCTATACAAGTTTCTGAACGAACTCCTTAAGAAAAGTTCTCCAAAAGTTCCCGATGCAAGAATCCTGTGAAGCATCTGGTCGTCACAAATGTTTTGACTACTTGTGGAGCCAAAACGGACTCCGTATGAGTCAGATTTCCATGTTTCAGTTAACACTGCGCAAAACTTATTCTGAACGACAGTTACAAACTAGTTCTTGTGTAGTTGCACTCGATTTTTCCATTCTAATTCACTAAACATCTCCATATGAGATTCAATTACATGTAGGGAAATGCAAGAGACCTCGGTTATGAGGATGCACTAGGTCCATAGCTAGGATTTTGTGTATGTTCTCGAAATGCGTTTGTCGAGTGCTCATTAAGAAAGTTTCTACACAAGTTTCTGAACGAACTCCTGAAGAAAAGTTCTCCAAAAGTTCCGTATTAAAGAATCCTTTGAAGCATCTGGTCATCACAAACGTTTTGACTACTTGTGGAGCCAAAACGGACTCCGTATGAGTCAGATATCCATGTTTCGGTTGACACTGCGCAAAACTTATTCCGAACGACAGTTAGAGACTAGTTCTTGTGTAGTTGCACTCGATTTTTTCCATTCTACTTCACTAAACATCTCCATATGAGATCAAATTACTTGTAGGGAAATGCAAGAGACCTCGGTTATGATGATGCACTAGGTCCATAGCTGGGACTTTGTGTATGTTCTCGAAGTGCGTTTGTCGAGTGCTCATTAAGAAAGTTTCTATACAAGTTTCTGAACGAACTCCTTAAGAAAAGTTCTCCAAAAGTTCCCTATGAAAGAATCCTTTGAAGCATCTGGTCGTCACAAACGTTTTTACTACTTGTGGAGCCAAAACGGACTCCGTATGAGTCAGATATCCATGTTTCAATTAACACTGCGCAAAACTGATTCTGAACGACAGTTACAGACTAGTTCTTCTGTAGTTGCACTCGATTTTTCCATTCTACTTCGCTAAACATCTCCATATGAGATCCAATTACTTGTAGGGAAATGCAAGAGACCTCGGTTATGAGGATGCACTAGGTCCATAGCTGGGACTTTGTGTATGTTCTCGAAATGCGTTTGTCGAGTGCTCATTAAGAAAGTTTCTATACAAGTTTCTGAACGAACTCCTTAAGAAAAATTCTTCAAAAGTTCCCTATGAAAGAATCCTTTGAAGCATCTGGTCATCACAAACGTTTTGACTACTTGTGGAGCCAAAATGGACTCCGTGTGAGTCAGATGTCCATGTTTCAGTCAACAGTGCGCAAAACTGATTCCGAACGATAGTTACAGAATAGTTCTTGTGTAGTTGCACTCGATTTTTTCCATTCTACTTCACTAAACATCTCCATATGAGATCCAATTAGTTGTAGGGAAATGCAATAGACCTCGGTCATGATGATGCACTAGGTCCATAGCTGGGACTTTGTGTATGTTCTCGAAATGCGTTTATCGAGTGCTCATTAAGAAAGTTCTCCCGAAGTTCCCTATGAAAGAATCCATTGAAGCATCTGGTCATCACAAACATTTTGACTACTTGTGGAGCCAAAACGGACTCCGTATGAGTCAGATATCCATGGTTCAGTTAACACTGTGCAAAACTGATTCCGAACGACAGTTACAGACTAGTTCTTCTGTAGTTGCACTCGATTTTTTCCATTCTACTTCACTAAACATCTCCATATGAGATCCAATTACTTGTAGGGAAATGCGAGGGACCTCGGTTATGATGATGCACTAGGTCCATAGCTGGGACTTTGTGTATGTTCTCGAAATGCGTCTGTCGAGTGCTCATTAAGAAAGTTTCCATACAAGTTTGTGAAGGAACTCCTTAAGAAAAGTTCTCCAAAAGTTCCCTATGAAATAATTCTTTGAAGCATCTGGTTGTCACAAACGTTTTGACTACTTGTTGAGCCAAAACGGACTCCGTATGAGTCAGATATCCATGTTTCAGTTAACACGGCGCAAAACTGATTCCGAACGACAGTTACAGACTAGTTCTTGTGTAGTTGCACTCGATTTTTTCCATTCTACTTCAGTAAACATCTCCATATGAGATCCAATTACTTGCAGGGAAATGCAAGAGACCTCGGTTATAATGATGCACTAGGTCCATAGCTGGGACTTTGTGTATGTTCTTGAAATGCGTTTGTCGAGTGCTCATTAAAAAAGTTTCTATACAAGTTTCTGAACGAACTCCTTAAGAAAAGTTCTCTAAAACTTACCTATGAAAAAATCCTTTGAAGCATCTGGTCGTCAGAAACATTTTGACTACTTGTGGAGCCAAAACGGACTCCGTATGAGTCAGATATCCATGTTTCAGTTAACACTGCGCAAAACTGATTCCGAACGACAGTTACAGACTAGTTCTTGTGTAGTTGCACTCGATTTGTCCATTCTAATTCAGTAAACATCTCCATATGAGATCCAATTACTTGTAGGGAAATGCAAGAGACCTCGGTTATGAGGATGCACTAGTTCCATAGCTGGGACTTTGTGTATGTTCTCGAAATGCGTTTGTCGAGTGCTCATTAAGAAAGTTTCTATACAAGTTTCTGAACGAACTCCTTAAGAAAAGTTCTCCAAAATTCCCCATGAAAGAATCCTTTGAAGCATCTGGTCGTCACAGACGCTTTGACTACTTGTGGAGCCAAAACAGACTCCGTGTGGGTCAGATATCCATGTTTCTGTTAACACTGCGCAAAACTGATTCTGAACGACAGTTACAGACTAGTTCTTGTGTAGTTGCACTCGATTTTTTCAATTCTATTTCACTAAACATCTCCATATGAGATCCAATTACTTGTAGGGAAATGCAAGAGACCTCGGTTATGATGATGCACTAGGTCCATAGCTGGTACTTTGTGTATGTTCTCGAAATGCGTTTGTCGAGTGCTCATTAAGAAAGTTTCTATACAAGTTTCTGAACGAACTCCTTAAGAAAAGTTCTCCAAAAGTTCCCTATGAAAGAATCCTTTGAAGCATCTGGTCATCACAAAAATTTTGACTACTGGTGGAGCCAAAACGGACTCCGTATGAGTCAGATATCCATGTTTCAGTTAACACTGCGCAAAACTTATTCCGAACGACAGTTACAGACTAGTTCTTGTGTAGTTGCACTCGATTTTTTCCATTCTACTTCACTAAACATCTCCATATGAGATCCAATTACTTGTAGGGAAATGCAAGAGACCTCGGTTATGAGGATGCACTAGGTCCATAGCTGGGACTTTGTGTATGTTCTCGAAATGCGTTTGTCGAGTGCTCATTAAGAAAGTTTCTATACAAGTTTCTGAACGAACTCCTTAAGAAAAGTTCTCCAAAAGTTCTGTATGAAAGAATCCTTTGAAGCATCTGGTCGTCATAAAAGTTTTGACTACTTGTGGAGCCAAAACGGACTCCGTATGATTCAGATATCCATGTCTCAGTTAACAATGCGCATAACTGATTCCGAACGACACTTACAGACTACTTGTTGTGTAGTTGCACTTGATTTTTTCCATTCTACTTCACTAAACATCTCCATATGAGATCCAATTACTTGTAGGGAAATGCAAGAGACCTCAGCCATGATGATGCACTAGGTCCATAGCTGGGACATTGTGTATGTTCTCGAAATGCGTTTGTCGAGTGCTCATTAAGAAAGTTTCTATACAAGTTTCTGAACGAACTCCTTAAGAAAAGTTCTCCAAAATTTACCGATGAAAGAATCCTTTGAAGCATCTGGTCGTCACAAACGTTTTGACTACTTGTGGAGCCAAAACGGACTCCGTATGAGTCAGATATCCATGGTTCAGTTAACACTGTGCAAAACTGATTCCGAACGACAGTTACAGACTAGTTCTTCTGTAGTTGCACTCGATTATTTCCATTCTACTTCACTAAACATCTCCATATGAGATCCAATTACTTGCAGGGAAATGCGAGGGATCTCGCTTATGATGATGCACTAGGTCCATAGCTGGGACTTTGTGTATGTTCTCGAAATGCGTTTGTCGAGTGCTCATTGAGAAAGTTTCTATACAAGTTTCTGAACGAACTCCTTAAGAAAAGTTCTCCAAAAGTTCCCTATGAAAGAATTCTTTGAAGCATCTGGTCGTGACAAACGTTTTGACTACTTGTGGAGCCAAAACGGACTCCGTATGAGTCAGATATCCATGTTTCAGTTAACACTGCACAAAACTGATTCCGAACGACAGTTACAGACTAGTTCTTGTGTAGTTGCACTCGATTTTTTCCATTCTACTTCACTAAACATCTCCATATGAGATCCAATTACTTGTAGGGAAATTCAAGAGACCTCGGTTATGATGATGCACTAGGTCCATAGCTGGGACTTTGTGTATGTTCTTGAAATGCGTTTGTCGAGTGCTCATTAAGAAAGTTTCTATACAATATTCTGAACGAACTCCGTAAGAAAAGTTCTCCAAAAGTTACCTATGAAAGAATCCTTTGAAGCATCTGGTCGTCACAAACGTTTTGACTACTTGTGGAGCCAAAATGGACTCCGTATGAGTCAGATATCCATGTTTCAGTTAACACTGCGCAAAACTGATTCCGAATGACAGTTACAGACTAGTTCTTGTGTAGTTACACTCAATTTTTCCATTCTACTTCACTAAATATCTCCATATGAGATCCAATTACATGTAGGGAAATGCGAGGGACCTCAGTTATGATGATGCACTAGGTCCATAGCTGGGACTTTGTGTATGTTCTTGAAATGCGTTTGTCGAGTGCTCATTAAGAAAGTTTCTATACAAGTTTCTGAACAAACTCCTTAAGAAAAGTTCTCCAAAAGTTCCCTATGAAAGAATTCTTTGAAGCATCTGGTCGTCACAAACGTTTTGACTACTTGTGGAGCCGAAACAGACTCTGTGTGAGTCAGATATCCATGTTTCAGTTAACACTGCGCAAAACTGATTCTGAACGACAGTTATTGTGTAGTTGCACTCGATTTTTTCCATTCTACTTCACTAAACATCTCCATATGAGATCCAATTACTTGTAGGGAAGTGCAAGAGACCTCGGTTATGATGATGCACTAGGTCCATAGCTGGTACTTTGTGTATGTTCTCGAACTGCGTTTGTCGAGTGCTCATTAAGAAAGTTTTTATACAAGTTTCTGAACGAACTCCTTAAGAAAAGTTGTCTAAAAGTTCCCTATGAAAGAATCCTTTGAAGCATCTGGTCCTCACAAACACTTTGACTACTTGTGGAGCCAAAACGGACTCCGTATGAGTCACATATCCATGTTTCAGTTAACACTGCGCAAAACTGATTCCGAACGACAGTTACAGACTAGTTTTTGTGTAGTTGCACTCGATTTGTCCATTCTAATTCACTAAACATCTCCATATGAGATCCAATTACTTGTAGGGAAATGCAAGAGACCTCGGTTATGAGGATGCACTAGGTCCATAGCTGGGATTTTGTGTATGTTCTCGAAATGCGTTTGTCGAGTGCTCATTAAGAAAGTTTCTATACAAGTTTCTGAACGAACTCCTTAAGAAAAGTTCTCTAGAAGTTCCCTATGAAAGAATCCTTTGAAGCATCTGGTCATCACAAACATTTTGACTACTTGTGGAGCCAAAACGGACTCTGTATGAGTCAGATATCCATGGTTCAGTTAACACTATGCAAAACTGATTCCGAACGACAGTTACAGACTAGTTCTTCTATAGTTGCACTCGATTTTTTCCATTCTACCTCACTAAACATCTCCATAAGAGATCCAATTGCTTGTAGGGAAATGCGAGGGACCTCGGTTATGATGATGCACTAGTTCCGTAGCCGGGATTTTGTGTATGTTCTCAAAATGCGTTTATCGAGTGCTCATTAAGAAAGTTTCTATACAAGTTTCTGAACGAACTCCTTAAGAAAAGTTCTCCAAAAGTTCCCTATGAAAGAATCCTTTGAAGCATCTGGTCGTCACAAACGTTTTGACTACTTGTGGAGCCTAAACAGACTCCGTGTGAGTCAGATATCCATGTTTCAGTTAACACTACGCAAAACTAATTCTGAACGACAGTTACAGACTAGTTCTTGTATAGTTGCACTCGATTTTTTCAATTCTACTTCACTAAACATCTCCATATGAGATCCAATTACTTGTAGGGAAATGCAAGAGACCTCGGTTATGAGGATGCACTAGGTCCATAGCAGGGACTTTGTGTATGTTCTCGAAATGCGTTTGTCGAGTGCTCATTAAGAAAGTTTCTATACAAGTTTCTGAACGAACTCCTTAAGAAAAGTTGTCCAAAAGTTCCCTATGAAAGAATCCTTTGAAGCATCTGGTCATCACAAACGTTTTGACTACTTGTGGAGCCAAAACGGACTCCGTATGAGTCAGATATCCATGTTTCAGTTAACACTGCGCAAAACTGATTCCGAACGACAGTTACAGACTAGTTCTTGTGTAGTAGCACTCGATTTTTTCCATTCTACTTCAGTAAACATCTCCATATGAGATGCAATTACTTGTAGGGAAATTCAAATGACCTCAGTTATGATAATGCACTAGTTCCATAGCTGGGACTTTGTGTATGTTCTCGAAATGCGTTTGTCGAGTGCTCATTAAGAAAGTTTCTATACAAGTTTCTGAACGAACTCCTTAAGAAAAGTTCTCCAAAATTCCCCATGAAAGAATCCTTTGAAACATCTGGTCGTCACAGACGCTTTGACTACTTGTGGAGCCAAAACAGACTCCGTGTGGGTCAGATATCCATGTTTCTGTTAACACTGCGCAAAACTGATTCTGAACGACAGTTACAGACTAGTTCTTGTGTAGTTGCACTCGATTTTTTCAATTCTATTTCACTAAACATCTCCATATGAGATCCAATTACTTGTAGGGAAATGCAAGAGACCTCGGTTATGATGATGCACTAGGTCCATAGCTGGTACTTTGTGTATGTTCTCGAAATGCGTTTGTCGAGTGCTCATTAAGAAAGTTTCTATACAAGTTTCTGAACGAACTCCTTAAGAAAAGTTGTCCAAAAGTTCCCTATGAAAGAATCCTTTGAAGCATCTGGTCGTCAGAAATGTTTTGACTACTTGTGGAGCCAAAACGGACTCTGTGTGAGTCAGATATCCATGTTTCAGTTAACACCGCGCAAAACTTATTCCGAACGACAGTTACAGACTAGTTCTTGTGTACTTGCACTCGATTTTTTCCATTCTACTTCAGTAAACATCTCCATATGAGATCCAATTACTTGTAGGGAAATGCAAATTACCTCAGTTATGATAATGCACTAGGTCCATAGCTGGGACTTTGTGTATGTTCTCGAAATGCGTTTGCCGAGTGCTCATTAAGAAAGTTTCTATACATGTTTCTGAACGAACTCCTTTAGAAAAGTTCTCCAAAAGTTCCCTATGAAAAAAATCCTTTGAAGCATCTGGTCATCACAAACGTTTTGACTACTTGTGGAGCCAAAACGGACTTCGTATGAGTCTGATATCCATGTTTCAGTTAACACTGCGCAAAACTGATTCTGAACGACAGTTACAGACTAGTTCTTGTGTAGTTGCACTCGATTTTACCATTGTACTTCACAAAACATCTCCATATGAGATCCAATTACTTTTAGAGGAATGCAAGAGACCTTGGTTCTGAGGATGCACTAGGTCCATAGCTGGGACTTTGTGTATGTTCTCGAAATGCGTTTGTCGAGTGCTCATTAAGAAACTTTGTATACAAGTTTCTTAATGAACTCCTTAAGAAAAGTTCTCCAAAAGTTCCCTATGAAAGAATACTTTGAAGCATCTGGTCTTCACAAACGTTTTGACTACTTGTGGAGCCAAAACGGACTCCTTATGAGTCAGATATCCATGTTTCAGTTAACACTGCGCAAAACTGATTCCGAACGACAGTTACAGACTAGTTCTTGTGTAGTTGCACTCAATTTTTCCATTCTACTTCACTAAACATCTCCGTATGAGATCCAATTACATGTAGGGAAATGCGAGGGACCTTAGTTATGATGATGCACTAGGTCCATAGCTGGGACTTGGTGTATGTTCTCGAAATGCGTTTGTCGAGTGCTCATTAAGAAAGTTTCTATACAAGTTTCTAAACGAACTCCTTATGAAAAGTCTTCCAAAAGTTCCCTATGAAAGAATCCTCTGAATCATCTGGTCGTCACAAACGTTTTGACTACTTATGGAGCCCAAACGGACTCCGTATGAGTCAGATATCCATGTTTCAGTTAAGACTGCGCAAAACTGATTCCGAACGACAGTTACAGACTAGTTCTTGTGTAGTTGCACTCGATTTTTCCATTCTACTTCACTAAATATCTCCATCTGAGATCCAATTATTTGTAGGTAAGTGCAAGAGACCTCGGTTATGAGGATGCACTAGGTCCATAGCTGGGACTTTGTGTATGTTCTCGAAATGCGTTTGCCGAGTGCTCATGAAGAAAGTTTCTTTACAAGTTTCTGAACGAACTCCTTAAGAAAAGTTCTCTATGAAAGAATCCTTTGAAGCATTTGGTCATCATAAACTTTTTGACTACTTGTGGAGCCAGAACGGACTCCGTGTGAGTCAGATATCCATGTTTCAGTAAACACTGCGCAAAACTGATTCCGAACGACAGTTACAGACTAGTTCTTGTGTACTTGCACTCAATTTTTTCCATTCTACTTCACTAAACATCTCCATATGAGATCCAATTACTTGTAGGGAAATGAAAATGACCTCAGTTATGATGATGTATTAGGTCCATAGCTAGGACTTTGTGTATGTTCTCGAAATGCGTTTGTCGAGTGCTCATTAAGAAAGTTTCTATACAAGTTTCTGAACGAATTCCTTAAGAAAAGTTCTCCAAAAGTTCCCTATGAAAGAATCCTTCGAAGAATCTGGTCATCAAAAACGTTTTGACTACTTGTGGAGCCAAAACGGGCTCCTTATGAGTCAGATATCCATGTTTCATTTAACACTGCGCAAAACTGATTCTGAAAGACAGTTACAGACTAGTTCTTGTGTAGTTGCACTCGATTTTTCCATTCTACTTCACTAAACATCTCCATATAAGATCCAATTACTTGTAGGGAAATGCAAGAGACCTCGGTTATGATGATGCACTAGGTCCATAGCTGGGACTTTGTGTATGTTCTCGAAATGCGTTTGTCGAGTGCTCATTAAGAAAGTTTCTATACAAGTTTCTGAATGAACTCCTTACGAAAAGTTCTCCAAAAGTTCCCCGATGAATGAATCCTTTGAATCATTTGGTCGTCACAAACGTTTTGACTACTTGTGGAGCCAAAACGGACTCCGTATGAGTCAGATATCCATGTTTCAGTTAAAACTGCGCAAAACTGATTCCGAACGATAGTTACAGACTAGTTCTTGTGTAGTTGCACTCGATTTTTCCATTCTACTTCACTAAACATCTCCATATGAGATCCAATTACTTGTAGGGAAATGCAAGAGACCTCGATTATGAGGATGCACTAGGTCCATAGCTGGGACTTTGTGTATGTTCTCGAAATGCGTTTGTCGAGTGCTCATTAAGAAAGTTTCTATACAAGTTTCTGAACGAAATCCTTAAGAAAAGTTCTCCAAAGGTTCCCTATGAAAGAATCATTTGAAGCATCTGGTCGTCACAAACGTTTTGAGTACTTGTGGAGCCAAAACGGACTCCGTATGAGTTAGATATCCATGTTTCAGTTAACACTGCGCAAAACTGATTCTGAACGACAGTTACAGACTAGTTCTTGTGTAGTTGCACTCGATTTTTCCATTCTACTTCACTAAACATCTCCATATGAGATCCAATTACTTATAGGGAAATGAAATAGACCTCAGTTATGAGGATGCATTAGGTCCATAGCTGGGACTTTGTGTATGTTCTCGAAATGCGTTTGTCGAGTGCTCATTAAGAAAGTTTCTATACAAGTTTCTGAACGCACTCCTTAAGAAAAGTTCTCCAAAAGTTACCTATGAAAGAATCCTTTGAAGCATCTGGTCATCACAAACGTTTTGACTAATTGTGGAGCCAAAACGGACTCCGTATGAGTCAGATATCCATGGTTCAGTTAACACTTCGCAAAACTGATTCCGAACGACTGTTATAGACTAGTTCTTGCGTAGTTGCACTCGATTTTTTCCATTCTACTTCACTAAACATCTCCATATGAGATCGAATTACTTGTAAGGAAATGCAAGAGACCTCGGTTATGACGATGCACTAGGTCCATAGCTGGGACTTTGTGTATGTTCTCGAAATGCGTTTGTCGAGTCCTCATTAAGAAAGTTTCTATACAAGTTTCTGAACGAACTCCTTAAGAAAAGTTCTCCAAAAGTTCCCTATGAAAGAATAATTTGAAGAATATGGTAGTCACAAACGTTTTGACTACTTTTGGAGCCAAAACGGACTCCGTATGAGTCAGATATCCATGTTTCACTTAACACTGCCAAAACTGATTCCGAACGACAGTTACAG
>NC_057811.1:114177908-114186071 GCF_018294505.1 Triticum aestivum
CTTGTGTAGTTGCACTCGATTTTTTCCATTCTACTTCACTAAACATCTCCATATGAGATCTAATTACTTGTAGGGAAATGCAAGAGACCTCGGTTATGAGGATGCACTAGGTCCATAGCTGGGACTTTGTGTATGTTCTCGAAATGCGTTTGTCGAGTGCTCATTAAGAAAGTTTCTATACAATTTTCTTAACAAACTCCTTAATAAAAGTTCTCCAAAAGTTCCCTATGAAAGAATCCTTTGAAGCATCTGGTCGTCACAAACGTTCTGACTACTTGTGGAGCCAAAACGGACTCCGTATGAGTCAGATATCCATGTTTCAGTTAACACTGCGCAAAACTGATTCCGAACGACAGTTACAGACTAGTTGTTGTGTAGTTGCACTCGATTTTTTCCATTCTACTTCACTAAACATCTCCATATGAGATCCAATTACTTGTAGGGAAATGCAAGAGACCTCGGTTATGATGATGCACTAGGTCCACAGTTGGGACTTTGTGTATGTTCTCGAAATGCCTTTGTCGAGTGCTCATTAAGAAAGTTTCTATACAAGTTTCTGAACAAACTCCTTAAGAAATGTTCTCCAAAAGTTCACTATGAAACAATCCTGTCAAGCATCTGGTCATCACAAACGTTTTGACTACTTGTGGAGCCAACATGGACTCCGTATGAGTCAGATATCCATGTTTCAGTTAACACTGCGCAAAACTGATTCCAAACGACAGTTACAGACTAGTTCTTGTGTAGTTGCACCTGATTTTTTTCCTTTCTACTTCACTAAACATCTACATATGAGATCCAATTACTTGTAGGGAAATGCAAGAGATCTGGGTTATGAGGATGCACTAGGTCCATAGCTGGGACTTTGTGTATGTTTTCGTAATGCGTTTGTCGAGTGCTCACTAAGAAAGTTTCTATACAAGTTTCTGAACGAACTCCTTAAGAAAAGTTCTCCAAAAGTTCCCTATGAAAGAATCCTTCGAAGCATCTGGTCGTCACAAACGTTTTGACTACTTGTGGAGCCAAAACAGACTCCGTATGAGTCAGATATCCATGTTTCAGTTAACACTGTGCAAAACTGATTCCGAACGACAGTTACAGACTAGTTGTTGTGTAGTTGCACTCGATTTTTTCCATTCTACTTCACTAAACATCTCCATCTGAGATACAATAACTTGTAGGGTAATGCAAGAGCACTAGGTCCATAGCTGGGACTTTGTGTATGTTCTTGAAATGCGTTTGTCGAGTGCTCATTAAGAAAGTTTCTATACAAGTTTCTGAACGAACTCCTTATGAAAAGTTCTCCAAAAGTTACCTATGAAAGAATCCTTTGAAGCATCTGGTCCTAACAAATGTTTTGACTACTTGTGGAGCCAAAACGGACTCCGTATGAGTCAGATATCCATGGTTCAGTTAAGACTATGCAAAACTGATTCTGAACGACAGTTACAGACTAGTTCTTGTTTAGTTGCACTCGATTTTTTCCATTCTACTTCACTAGACATCTCCATATGAGATCCAATTACTTGTAGGGAAATGCAAGAGACCTCGGTTATGATGATGTACAAGGTCCATAGCTGGGACTTTGTGTATGTTCTCGAAATGCGTTTGTCGAGTGCTCATTAAGGAAGTTTCTATACAAGTTTCTGAACGAACTACTTAAGAAAAGTTCTCCAAAAGTTTCGTATGAAAGAATCCTTTGAAGCATCTGGTCGTCACAAACGTTTTGACTACTTGTGGAGCCAACATGGACTCCGTATGAGTCAGATATCCATGTTTCAATTAACACTGCGCAAAACTGATTCCGAACGACAGTTACAGACTAGTTCTTGTGTAGTTGCACTCGATTTTTCCATTCTACTTCACTAAACATATCCATATGAGATCCAATTACTTGTAGGGAAATGCAAGAGACCTCAGTTATGAGGATGCACTAGGTCCATAGCTGGGACTTTGTGTATGTTCTCGAAATGCGTTTGTCGAGTGCTCATTAAGAAAGTTTCTATACAAGTTTCTGAACGAACTCCTTAAGAAAAGTTCTCCAAAAGTTCCCTATGAAAGAATCCATCGAAGCATCTGGTCGTCACAAACGTTTTGACTACTTGTGGAGCCCAAACGGACTCCGTGTGAGTCAGATATCCATGTTTCAGTTAACACTGCGCAAAACTGATTCCGAACGACAGTTACAAACTAGTTCTTGTGTAGTTGCACTCGATTTTTTCCATTCTACTTCACTAAACATCTACATATGAGATCCAATTACTTGTAGGGAAATGCAAGAGACCTCGGTTATAAGGATGCACTAGGTCCATAGCTGGGACTTTGTGTATGTTCTCGAAATGCGTTTGTCGAGTGCTCATTAAGAAAGTTTCTATACAAGATTCTGAACGAACTCCTTAAGAAAAGTTCTCCAAAAGTTACCTATGAAAGAATCCTTTGAAGCATCTGGTCATCACAAACGTTCTGACTACTTGTGGATCCAAAACGGACTCCGTATGAGTCAGATATCCATGGTTTAGTTAACACTATGCAAAGCTGATTCCGAACGACAGTTACAGACTAGTTCTTGTGTAGTTGCACTCGATTTTTTCTATTTTACTTCACTAGACATCTCCATATAAGATCCAATTACTTGTAGGGAAATGCAAGAGACCTCGGTTATGACGATGCACTACGTCCATAGCTGGGACTTTGTGTATGTTCTCGAAATGCGTTTGTCGAGTGCTCATTAAGAAAGTTTCTATACAAGTTTCTGAACAAACTCCTTAAGAAAAGTTCTCCGAAAGTTCCCTATGAAAGAATACTTTGAAGCATCTGGTCATCACAAATGTTTTGACTACTTGTGGAGCCAAAACGGACTCCGTATGAGTCAGATATCCATGTTTCAGTTAACACTACGCAAAACTGATTCCGAACGCAGTTACACACTAGTTCTTGTGTAGTTGCACTCGATTTTTTCCATTCTACTTCACTAAACATCGCCATATGAGATCCAATTACTTGTAGGGAAATGCAAGAGACCTCGGTTATGATGATCCACTAGGTCCATAGCTACGACTTTGTGTATGTTCTCGAAATGCGTTTGTCGAGTGCTCATTAAGAAAGTTTCGATACAAGTTTCTGAACGAACTCCTTAAGAAAAGTTCTCCAAAAGTTCCCTATGAAAGAATCCTTTGAAGCATCTAGTCGTCACAAACGTTTTGACTACTTGTGGAGCCAACATGGACTGCGTATGAGTCGGATATCCATGTTTCAGTAAACACTACGCAAAACTGATTCCGAACGACAGTTACAGACTAGTTCTTGTGTAGTTGCACTCGATTTTTCCATTCTACTTCACTAAACATCTCCATATGAGATCCAATTACTTGTAGGGAAATGCAAGAGACCTCTCTTATGAAGATGCACTTGGTCCATAGCTGGGACTTTGTGTATGTTCTCGAAATGCGTTTGTCGAGTGCTCATTAAGAAAGTTTCTATACAAGTTTCTGAACGAACTCCTTAAGAAAAGTTCTCCAAAAGTTCCCTATGAAACAATCCATTGAAGCATCTGGTCGTCACAAACGTTTTGACTACATGTGGAGCCAAAACGGACTCCGTGTGAGTCAGATATCCATGTTTTAGTTAACACTGTGCAAAACTTATTCCGAACGACAGTTACAGACTAGTTCTTGTGTAGTTGCACTCGGTTTTTTCCATTCTACTTCACTAAACATCGCCATATGAGATCTAATTACTTGTAGGGAAATGAAAGAGACCTCGGTTATGAGGATGCACTAGGTCCATAGCTGGGACTTTGTGTATGTTCTCGAAATGCGTTTGTCGAGTGCTCATTAAGAAAGTTTCTATACAATTTTCAGAACAAACTCCTTAATAAAAGCTCTCCAAAAGTTCCGTATGAAAGAATCCTTTGAAGCATCTGGTCGTCACAAACGTTCTGACTACTTGTGGAGCCAAAACGGACTCCGTATGAGTAAGATATCCATGTTTCAGTTAACACTGCGCAAAACTGATTCTGAACGACAGTTACAGACTAGTTGTTGTGTAGTTGCACTCGATTTTTTCCATTCTACTTCACTAAACATCTCCATATGAGATCTAATTACTTGTAGGGAAATGCAAGAGACCTCGGTTATGAGGATGCACTAGGTCCATAGCTGGGACTTTGTGTATGTTTTCGTAATGTGTTTGTCGAGTGCTCGTTAAGAAAGTTTCTATACAAGTTTCTGAACGAACTCCTGATGAAAAGTTCTCCAAACTTTACCTATGAAAGAGTCCTTTGAAGCATCTGGTCCTTACAAATGTTTTGACTACTTGTGGAGCCAAAACGGACTCCGTATGAGTGAGATATCCATATTCAGTTAACATTGCGCAAAACTGATTCCGAACGACAGTTACAGACTAGTTGTTGTGTAGTTGCACTCGATTTTTTCCATTCTACTTCACTAAACATCTCCATATGAGATCCAATTACTTGTAGGGAAATGCAAGAGACCTCGGTTATGAGGATGCACTAGGTCCATAGCTGGGACTTTGTGTATGTTCTCGAAATGCCTTTGTCGAGTGCTCATTAAGAAAGTTTCTATACAAGTTTCTGAACGAACTCCTTAAGAAATGTTCTCCAAAAGTTCACTATGAAACAATCCTTTCAAGCATCTGGTCATCACAAACGTTTTGACTACTTGTGGAGCCAACATGGACTCCGTATGAGTCAGATATCCATGTTTCAGTTAACACTGCGCAAAACTGATTCCGAACGACAGTTACACACTAGTTCTTGTGTAGTTGCACCTGATTTTTTTCCTTTCTACTTCACTAAACATCTACATATGAGATCCAATTACTTGTAGGGAAATGCAAGAGACCTCGGTTATGAGGATGCACTAGGACCATAGCTGGGACATTGTGTATGTTTTCGTAATGCGTTTGTCGAGTGCTCATTAAGAAAGTTTCTATACAAGTTTCTGAACGAACTCCTTAAGAAAAGTTCTCCAAAAGTTCCCTATGAAAGAATCCTTCGAAGCATCTGGTCGTCACAAACTTTTTGACTACTTGTGGAACCAAAACGGACTCCGTGTGAGTCAGATATCCATGTTTCAGTTAACACTGCACAAAACTGATTCCGAACGACAGTTACAGATTAGTTCTTGTGTATTTGCACTCGATTTTTTCCATTCTACTTCACTAAATATCTCCATATGAGATCCAATTACTTGTAGGGAAATGCAAGAGACCTCGGTTATGTGGATGCACTAGGTCCATAGCTGGGACTTTGTGTATGTTCTCGAAATGCCTTTGTCGAGTGCTCATTAAGAAAGTTTCTATACAAGTTTCTGAACGAACTCCTTAAGAAATGTTCTCCAAAAGTTCACTATGAAACAATGCTTTCAAGCATCTGGTCATCACAAACGTTTTGACTACTTGTGGAGCCAACATGGACTCCGTATGAGTCAGATATCCATGTTTCAGTTAACACTGCGCAAAACTGATTCCGAACGACAGTTACACACTAGTTCTTGTGTAGTTGCACCTGATTTTTTTCCTTTCTACTTCACTAAACATCTACATATGAGATCCAATTACTTGTAGGGAAATGCAAGAGACCTCGGTTATGAGGATGCACTAGGACCATAGCTGGGACATTGTGTATGTTTTCGTAATGCGTTTGTCGAGTGCTCATTAAGAAAGTTTCTATACAAGTTTCTGAACGAACTCCTTAAGAAAAGTTCTCCAAAAGTTCCCTATGAAAGAATCCTTCGAAGCATCTGGTCGTCACAAACTTTTTGACTACTTGTGGAACCAAAACGGACTCCGTGTGAGTCAGATATCCATGTTTCAGTTAACACTGCACAAAACTGATTCCGAACGACAGTTACAGATTAGTTCTTGTGTATTTGCACTCGATTTTTTCCATTCTACTTCACTAAACATCTCCATATGAGATCCAATTACTTGTAGGGTAATGCAAGAGACCTCGGTTATGAGGATGCACTAGGTCCATAGCTGGGACTTTGTGTATGTTCTCGAAATGCCTTTGTCGAGTGCTCATTAAGAAAGTTTCTATACAAGTTTCTGAACGAACTCCTTAAGAAATGTTCTCCAAAAGTTCACTATGAAACAATCCTTTCAAGCATCTGGTCATCACAAACGTTTTGACTACTTGTGGAGCCAACATGGACTCCGTATGAGTCAGATATCCATGTTTCAGTTAACACTGCGCAAAACTGATTCCGAACGACAGTTACACACTAGTTCTTGTGTAGTTGCACCTGATTTTTTTCCTTTCTACTTCACTAAACATCTACATATGAGATCCAATTACTTGTAGGGAAATGCAAGAGACCTCGGTTATGAGGATGCACTAGGTCCATAGCTGGGACTTTGTGTATGTTTTCGTAATGCGTTTGTCGACTGCTCATTAAGAAAGTTTCTATACAAGTTTCTGAACGAACTCCTTAAGAAAAGTTCCCCAAAAGTTCCCTATGAAAGAATCCTTCGAAGCATCTGGTCGTCACAAACTTTTTGACTACTTGTGGAACCAAAACGGACACCGTGTGAGTCAGATATCCATGTTTCAGTTAACACTGCGCAAAACTGATTCCGAACGATAGTTACATATTAGTTCTTGTGTATTTGCACTCGATTTTTTTCCATTCTACTTCACTAAACATCTCCATATGAGATCCAATAACTTGTAGGGTAATGCAAGAGACCTCGGTTATGATGATGCACTAGGTCCATAGCTGGGACTTTGTGTATGTTCTTGAAATGCGTTTGTCGAGTGCTCATTAAGAAAGTTTCTATACAAGTTTCTGAACGAACTCCTTATGAAAAGTTCTCCAAAAGTTACCTATGAAGGAATCCTTTGAAGCATCTGGTCCTTACAAATGTTTTGACTACTTGTGGAACCAAAACGGACTCCGTATGAGTCAGATATCCATGGTTCAGTTAACACTGTGCAAAACTGATTCCGAACGACAGTTACAGACTAGTTCTTGTTTAGTTGCACTCGATTGTTCCATTCTACTTCACTAAACATATCGATATGAGATCCAATTACTTGTAGGGAAATTCAAGAGACCTCAGTTATGAGGATGCACTAGGTCCATAGCTGGGACTTTGTGTATGTTCTCGAAATGCGTTTGTCGGGTGCTCATTAAGAAAGTTTCTATACAAGTTTCTGAACGAACTCCTTAAGAAAAGTTCTCCAAAAGTTCCCTATGAAAGAATCCATCGAAGCATCTGGTCGTCACAAACGTTTTGACTACTTGTGGAGCCGAAACGGACTCCGTGTGAGTCAGATATCCATGTTTCAGTTAACACTGCGCAAAACTGATTCCGAACGCAGTTACAGACTAGTTCTTGTGTAGTTGCAGTCGATTTTTTTCCATTCTACATCACTAAACATCGCCATATGAGATCCAATTACTTGTAGGGAAATGCAAGAGACCTCGGTTATGATGATGCACTAGGTCCATAGCTACGACTTTGTGTATGTTCTCGAATGCGTTTGTCGAGTGCTCATTAAGAAAGTTTCGATACAAGTTTCTGAACGAACTCCTTAAAAAAAGTTCTCCAAAAGTTCCCTATGAAATAATCCTTTGAAGCATCTAGTCGTCACAAACGTTTTGACTACTTGTGGAGCCAACATGGACTGCGTATCAGTCAGATATCCATGTTTCAGTAAACACTGCGCAAAACTGATTCCGAACGACAGTTACAGCCTAGTTCTTGTGTAGTTGCACTCGATTTTTCCATTCTACTTCACTAAACATCTCCATATGAGATCCAATTACTTGTAGGGAAATGCAAGAGACCTCGCTTATGAAGCTGCACTAGGTCCATAGCTGGGACTTTGTGTATGTTCTCGAAATGCGTTTGTCGAGTGCTCATTAAGGAAGTTTCCATACAAGTTTCTGAACGAACTCCTTAAGAAAAGTTCTCCAAAAGTTCCCTATGAAAGAATCCTTTGAAGCATCTGGTCGTCACAAACGTTTTGACTACTTGTGGAGCCCAAACGGACTCCGTGTGAGTCAGATATCCATGTTTCAGTTAACACTGCGCAAAACTGATTCCGAACGACAGTTACACACTAGTTCTTGTGTAGTTGCACTCGATTTTTTCCATTCTACTTCACTAAACATCTCCATATGAGATCCAATT
>NC_057811.1:114186081-114186498 GCF_018294505.1 Triticum aestivum
TTCTGAACGAACTCCTTAAGAAAAGTTCTCCAAAAGTTACCTATGAAAGAATCCTTTGAAGCATCTGGTCATCGCAAATGTTTTGACTACTTGTGGAGCCAAAACGGACTCCGTATGAGTCAGATGTCCATGGTTTAGTTAACACTGTGCAAAACTGATTCCGAACGATAGTTACAGACTAGTTCTTGTGTAGTTGCACTCGATTTTTTCTATTTTACTTCACTAGACATCTCCATATAAGATCCAATTACTTGTAGGGAAATGCAAGAGACCTCGGTTATGAGGATGCACTAGGTCCATAGCTGGGACTTTGTGTATGTTCTCGAAATGCGTTTGTCGAGTGCTCATTAAGAAAGTTTCTATACAAGTTTCTGAACGAACTCCTTAAGAAAAGTTCTCGGAAAGTTGCCTATGAAA
>NC_057811.1:114187324-114189506 GCF_018294505.1 Triticum aestivum
AAGCATCTGGTCGTCACAAACGTTTTGACTACTTGTGGAGCCCAAACGGACTCCGTGTGAGTCAGATATCCATGTTTCAGTTAACACTGCGCAAAACTGATTCCGAACGACAGTTACACACTAGTTCTTGTGTAGTTGCACTCGATTTTTTCCATTCTACTTCACTAAACATCTCCATATGAGATCCAATTACTTGTGGGGAAATGCAAGAGACCTCGGTTATAAGGATGCACTAGGTCCATAGCTGGGACTTTGTGTATGTTCTCGAAATGCGTTTGTCGAGTGCTCATTAAGAAAGATTCTATACAAGATTCTGAACGAACTCCTTAAGAAAAGTTCTCCAAAAGTTACCTATGAAAGAATCCTTTGAAGCATCTGGTCATCGCAAATGTTTTGACTACTTGTGGAGCCAAAACGGACTCCGTATGAGTCAGATGTCCATGGTTTAGTTAACACTGTGCAAAACTGATTCCGAACGATAGTTACAGACTAGTTCTTGTGTAGTTGCACTCGATTTTTTCTATTTTACTTCACTAGACATCTCCATATAAGATCCAATTACTTGTAGGGAAATGCAAGAGACCTCGGTTATGAGGATGCACTAGGTCCATAGCTGGGACTTTGTGTATGTTCTCGAAATGCGTTTGTCGAGTGCTCATTAAGAAAGTTTCTATACAAGTTTCTGAACGAACTCCTTAAGAAAAGTTCTCGGAAAGTTGCCTATGAAAGAATACTTTGAAGCATCAGGTTGTCACAAACGTTTTGACTACTTGTGGAGCCAAAACGGACTACGTATGAGTCAGATATCCATGTTTCAGTTAACACTTTGCAAAACTGATTCCGAACGTAGTTACAGACTAGTTCTTGTGTAGTTGCAGTCGATTTTTTTCCATTCTACTTCACTAAACATCGCCATATGAGATCCAATTACTTGTAGGGAAATGCAAAAGACCTCGGTTATGATGATGCACTAGGTCCATAGCTACGACTTTGTGTATGTTCTCGAAATGCGTTTGTCGAGTGCTCATTAAGAAAGTTTCTATACAAGTTTCTGAACGAACTCCTTAAGAAAAGTTCTCCAAAAGTTACCTATGAAAGAATCCTTTGAAGCATCTGGTCCTAACAAATGTTTTGACTACTTGTGGAGCCAAAACGGACTCCGTATGAGTCAGATGTCCATGGTTTAGTTAACACTGTGCAAAACTGATTCCGAACGACAGTTACAGACTAGTTCTTGTGTAGTTGCACTCGATTTTTCTATTTTACTTCACTAGACATCTCCATATAAGATCCAATTACTTGTAGGGAAATGCAAGAGACCTCGGTTATGAGGATGCACTAGGTCCATAGCTGGGACTTTGTGTATGTTCTCGAAATGCGTTTGTCGAGTGCTCATTAAGAAAGTTTCTATACAAGTTTCTGAACGAACTCCTTAAGAAAAGTTCTCGGAAAGTTGCCTATGAAAGAATACTTTGAAGCATCAGGTTGTCACAAACGTTTTGACTACTTGTGGAGCCAAAACGGACTCCGTATGAGTCAGATATCCATGTTTCAGTTAACACTGCGCAAAACTGATTCCGAACGTAGTTACAGACTAGTTCTTGTGTAGTTGCAGTCGATTTTTTTCCATTCTACTTCACTAAACATCGCCATATGAGATCCAATTACTTGTAGGGAAATGCAAAAGACCTCGGTTATGATGATGCACTAGGTCCATAGCTACGACTTTGTGTATGTTCTCGAAATGCGTTTGTCGAGTGCTCATTAAGAAAGTTTCGATACAAGTTTCTGAACGAACTCCTTAAGAAAAGTTCTCCAAAAGTTCCCTATGAAATAATCCTTTGAAGCATCTAGTCGTCACAAACGTTTTGACTACTTGTGGAGCCAACATGGACTGCGTATCAGTCAGATATCCATGTTTCAGTAAACACTGCGCAAAACTGATTCCGAACGACAGTTACAGACTAGTTCTTGTGTAGTTGCACTCGATTTTTCCATTCTACTTCACTAAACATCTCCATATGAGATCCAATTACTTGTAGGGAAATGCAAGAGACCTCGGTTATGAGGATGCACTAGGTCCATAGCTGGGACTTTGTGTATGTTCTCGAAATGCGTTTGTCGAGTGCTCATTAAGAAAGTTTCTATACAAGTTTCTGAACGAACTCCTTAAGAAAAGTTC
>NC_057811.1:114189606-114199719 GCF_018294505.1 Triticum aestivum
TTTTGACTACTTGTGGAGCCAACATGGACTGCGTATCAGTCAGATATCCATGTTTCAGTAAACACTGCGCAAAACTGATTCCGAACGACAGTTACAGACTAGTTCTTGTGTAGTTGCACTCGATTTTTCCATTCTACTTCACTAAACATCTCCATATGAGATCCAATTACTTGTAGGGAAATGCAAGAGACCTCGGTTATGAGGATGCACTAGGTCCATAGCTGGGACTTTGTGTATGTTCTCGAAATGCGTTTGTCGAGTGCTCATTAAGAAAGTTTCTATACAAGTTTCTGAACGAACTCCTTAAGAAAAGTTCTCGGAAAGTTGCCTATGAAAGAATACTTTGAAGCATCAGGTTGTCACAAACGTTTTGACTACTTGTGGAGCCAAAACGGACTCCGTATGAGTCAGATATCCATGTTTCAGTTAACACTGCGCAAAACTGATTCCGAACGTAGTTACAGACTAGTTCTTGTGTAGTTGCAGTCGATTTTTTTTCCATTCTACTTCACTAAACATCGCCATATAAGATCCAATTACTTGTAGGGAAATGCAAAAGACCTCGGTTATGATGATGCACTAGGTCCATAGCTACGACTTTGTGTATGTTCTCGAAATGCGTTTGTCGAGTGCTCATTAAGAAAGTTTCGATACAAGTTTCTGAACGAACTCCTTAAGAAAAGTTCTCCAAAAGTTCCCTATGAAATAATCCTTTGAAGCATCTAGTCGTCACAAACGTTTTGACTACTTGTGGAGCCAACATGGACTGCGTATCAGTCAGATATCCATGTTTCAGTAAACACTGCGCAAAACTGATTCCGAACGACAGTTACAGACTAGTTCTTGTGTAGTTGCACTCGATTTTTCCATTCTACTTCACTAAACATCTCCATATGAGATCCAATTACTTGTAGGGAAATGCAAGAGACCTCGCTTATGAAGATGCACTAGGTCCATAGCTGGGACTTTGTGTATGTTCTCGAAATGCGTTTGTCGAGTGCTCATTAAGAAAGTTTCTATACAAGTTTCTGAACGAACTCCTTAAGAAAAGTTCTCCAAAAGTTACCTATGAAAGAATCCTTTGAAGCATCTGGTCCTTACAAATGTTTTGACTACTTGTGGAGCCAAAACGGACTCCGTATGAGTGAGATATCCATATTCAGTTAACATTGCGCAAAACTGATTCCGAACGACAGTTACAGACTAGTTGTTGTGTAGTTGCACTCGATTTTTTCCATTCTACTTCACTAAACATCTCCATATGAGATCCAATTATTTGTAGGGAAATGCAAGAGACCTCGGTTATGAGGATGCACTAGGTCCATAGCTGGGACTTTGTGTATGTTCTCGAAATGCCTTTGTCGAGTGCTCATTAAGAAAGTTTCTATACAAGTTTCTGAACGAACTCCTTAAGAAATGTTCTCCAAAAGTTCACTATGAAACAATCCTTTCAAGCATCTGGTCATCACAAACGTTTTGACTACTTGTGGAGCCAACATGGACTCCGTATGAGTCAGATATCCATGTTTCAGTTAACACTGCGCAAAACTGATTCCGAACGACAGTTACACACTAGTTCTTGTGTAGTTGCACCTGATTTTTTTCCTTTCTACTTCACTAAACATCTACATATGAGATCCAATTACTTGTAGGGAAATGCAAGAGACCTCGGTTATGAGGATGCACTAGGACCATAGCTGGGACATTGTGTATGTTTTCGTAATGCGTTTGTCGAGTGCTCATTAAGAAAGTTTCTATACAAGTTTCTGAACGAACTCCTTAAGAAAAGTTCTCCAAAAGTTCCCTATGAAAGAATCCTTCGAAGCATCTGGTCGTCACAAACTTTTTGATTACTTGTGGAACCAAAACGGACTCCGTGTGAGTCAGATATCCATGTTTCAGTTAACACTGCACAAAACTGATTCCGAACGACAGTTACAGATTAGTTCTTGTGTATTTGCACTCGATTTTTTCCATTCTACTTCACTAAACATCTGCATATGAGATCCAATAACTTGTAGGGTAATGCAAGAGAACTCGGTTATGATGATGCACTAGGTCCATAGCTGGGACTTTGTGTATGTTCTTGAAATGCGTTTGTCGAGTGCTCATTAAGAAAGTTTCTATACAAGTTTCTGAACGAACTCCTTATGAAAAGTTCTCCAAACGTTACCTATGAAAGATCCTTTGAAGCATCTGGTCCTTAGAAATGTTTTTACTACTTGTGGAGCCAAAACTGATTCCGAACGACAGTTACAGACTAGTTCTTGTTTAGTTGCACTCGATTTTTCCATTCTACTTCACTAAACATATCCATATGAGATCCAATTACTTGTAGGGAAATTCAAGAGACCTCAGTTATGAGGATGCACTAGGTCCATAGCTGGGACTTTGTGTATGTTCTCGAAATGCGTTTGTCGGGTGCTCATTAAGAAAGTTTCTATACAAGTTTCTGAACGAACTCCTTAAGAAAAGTTCTCCAAAAGTTCCCTATGAAAGAATCCATCGAAGCATCTGGTCGTCACAAACGTTTTGACTACTTGTGGAGCCCAAACGGACTCCGTGTGAGTCAGATATCCATGTTTCAGTTAACACTGCGCAAAACTGATTCCGAACGACAGTTACAGACTAGTTCTTGTGTAGTTGCACTCAATTTTTTCCATTCTACTTCACCAAACATCTCCATATGAGATCTAATTACTTGTAGGGAAATGCAAGAGACCTCGGTTATAAGGATGCACTAGGTCCATAGCTGGGACTTTGTGTATGTTCTCGAAATGCGTTTGTCGAGTGCTCATTAAGAAAGTTTCTATACAAGATTCTGAACGAACTCCTTAAGAAAAGTTCTCAAAAAGTTACCTATGAAAGAATCCTTTGAAGCATCTGGTCATCGCAAACGTTTTGACTACTTGTGGAGCCAAAACGGACTCCGTATGAGTCAGATATCCATGGTTTAGTTAACACTGTGCAAAACTGATTCCGAACGACAGTTACAGACTAGTTCTTGTGTAGTTGCACTCGATTTTTTCCATTCCACTTCACTAAACATCTCCATATGAGATCCAATTACTTGTGGGGAAATGCAAGAGATCTCGGTTATGACGATGCACTAGGACCATAGCTGGGACTTTGTGTATGTTCTCGAAATGCGTTTGTCGAGTGCTCATTAAGGAAGTTTCTATACAAGTTTCTGAACGAACTCCTTAAGAAAAGTTCTCCAAAAGTTCCCTATGAAAGAATCCTTGGAAGCATCTGGTCGTCACAAACGTTTTGAATACTTCTGGAGCCCAAATGGACTCCGTGTGAGTCAGATATCCATGTTTCAGTTAACACTGCGCAAAACTGATTCCGAACGACAGTTACACACTAGTTCTTGTGTAGTTGCACTCGATTTTTTCCATTCTACCTCACTAAACATCTCCATATGAGATCCAATTACTTGTAGGGAAATGCAAGAGACCTCGGTTATAAGGATGCACTAGGTCCATAGCTGGGACTTTGTGTATGTTCTCGAAATGCGTTTGTCGAGTGCTCATTAAGAAAGTTTCTATACAAGATTCTGAACGAACTCCTTAAGAAAAGTTCTCCAAAAGTTACCTATGAAAGAATGCTTTGAAGCATCTGGTCATCGCAAACGTTTTGACTACTTGTTGAGCCAAAACGGACTCCGTATGAGTCAGATATCCATGGTTTAGTTAACACTGTGCAAAACTGATTCCGAACGACAGTTACAGACTAGTTCTTGTGTAGTTGCACTATATTTTTTCCATTGTACTTCACTGAACATCTCCATATGAGATCCAGTTACTTGAAGGGAAATGCAAGAGACCTCGGTTATGATGATGCACTAGGTCCATAGCTGGAACTTTGTGTATGTTCTTGAAATGCGTTTGTCGAGTGCTCATTAAGAAAGTTTCTATACAAGTTTCTGAACGAACTCCTTAAGAAAAGTTCTCCAAAAGTTCACTATGAAAGAATCCTTTGAAGCATCTGGTCGTCACAAACGTTTTGACTACTTGTGGAGCCAACATGGACTCCGTATGACTCAGATATCCATGTTTCAGTTAACACTGCGCAAAACTGATTCCGAACGACAGTTACAGACTAGTTCTTGTGTAGTTGCACTCGATTTTTTCCATTCTACTTCACTAAACATCTCCATATGAGATCTAACTACTTGTAGGGAAATGCAAGAGACCTCGGTTATGAGGATGCACTAGGTCCATAGCTGGGACTTTGTGTATGTTCTCGAAATGCGTTTGTCGAGTGCTTGTTAAGAAAGTTTCTATACAAGTTTCTGAACGAACTCCTTAAGAAAAGTTCTCCAAAAGTTCACTATGAAATAATCCTTTGAAGCATCTGGTCATCACAAACGTTTAGACTACTTGTGGAGCCAACATGGACTCCGTATGAGTCAGATATCCATGTTTCAGTTAACACTACGCAAAACTGATTCCGAACGACAGTTACAGACTAGTTCATGTGTAGTTGCACCTGATTTTTTTTCCTTTCTACTTCACTAAACATCTACATATGAGATCCAATTACTTGTAGGGAAATGCAAAAGACCTCGGTTATGAGGATGCACTAGGTCCATAGCTGGGACTTTGTGTATGTTCTCGTAATGCGTTTGTCGAGTGCTCATTAAGAAAGTTTCTATACAAGTTTCTGAACGAACTCCTTAAGAAAAGTTCTCCAAAAGTTCCCTATGAAAGAATCCTTCGAAGCATCTGGTCGTCACAAACTTTTTGACTACTTGTGGAGCCAAAACGGACTCCGTGTGAGTCAGATATCCATGTTTCAGTTAACACTGCGCAAAACTGACTCCGAACGACAGTTACGGATTAGTTCTTGTGTATTTGCACTCGATTTTTTCCATTCTACTTCACTAAACATCTCCATAAGAGATCCAATAACTTGTAGGGTAATGCAAGAGACCTCGGTTATGATGATGCACTAGGTCCATAGCTGGGACTTTGTGTATGTTCTTGAAATGCGTTTGTCGAGTGCTCTTTAAGAAAGTTTCTATACAAGTTTCTGAACGAACTCCTTATGAAAAGTTCTGCAAAAGTTACCTATGAAAGAATCCTTTGAAGCATCTGGTCCTTACAAATTTTTTGACTACTTGTGGAGCCAAAACGGACCCCTTATGAGTCAGATATCCATGCTTCAGTTAACACTGTGCAAAACTGATTCCAAACGACAGTTACAGACTAGTTCTTGTTTAGTTGCACTCGATTTTTTCCAGTCTACTTCACTAGACATCTGCATATGAGATCCAATTACTTGTAGGGAAATGCAAGAGACCTCGGTTATGATGATGTACAAGGTCCATAGCTGGGACTTTGTGTATGTTCTCGAAATGCGTTTGTCGAGTGCTCATTAAGGAAGTTTCTATACAAGTTTCTGAATGAACTCCTTAGGAAAAGTTCTCCAAAAGTTCCCTATGAAAGAATCCTTTGAAGCATCTGGTCGTCACAACCGTTTTGACTACTTGTGGAGCCAACATGGACTCCGTATGAGTCGGATATCCATGTTTCAGTTAACACTGCGCAAAACTGATTCCGAACGACAGTTACAGACTAGTTCTTGTGTAGTTGCACTCGATTTTTCCATTCTACTTCACTAAACATATCCATATGAGATCCAATTACTTGTAGGGAAATGCAAGAGATGTCAGTTATGAGGATGCACTAGGTCCATAGTTGGGACTTTGTGTATGTTCTCGAAATGCGTTTGTCGAGTGCTCATTAAGAAAGTTTCTATACAAGTTTCTGAACGAACTCCTTAAGAAAAGTTCTCCAAAAGTTCCCTATGAAAGAATCCATCGAAGCATCTGGTCGTCACAAACATTTTGACTACTTGTGGAGCCCAAATGCACTCCGTGTGAGTCAAATATCCATGTTTCAGTTAACACTGCGCAAAACTGATTCCGAACGACAGTTACTGACTAGTTCATGTGTAGTTGCACTCAATTTTTTCCATTCTACTTCAATAAACATCTCCATATGAGCTCCAATTACTTGTAGGGAAATGCAAGAGACCTCGGTTATAAGGATGCACTAGGTCCATAGCTAGGACTTTGTGTACGTTCTCGAAATGCGTTTGTCGAGTGCTCATTAAGAAAGTTTCTATACAAGATTCTGAACGAACTCCTTAAGAAAAGTTCTCCAAAAGTTACCTATGAAAGAATCCTTTGAAGCATCTGGTCAGCACAAACGTTTTGACCACTTGTGGAGCCAAAACGGACTCCGTATGAGTCAGCTATACATGGTTTAGTTAACACTGTGCAAAACTGATTCCGAACGACTTTTACGAACTAGTTCTTAACACTGTACATTCTCGATTTTTTCTATTCTACTTCACTAGACATCTCCATATAAGATCCAATTACTTGTAGGGAAATGCAAGAGACCTCGGTTATGACGATGCACTAGGTCCATAGCTGGGACTTTGTGTATGTTCTCGAAATGCGTTTGTCGAGTGCTCATTAAGAAAGTTTCTATACAAGTTTCTGAACGAATTCCTTAAGAAAAGTTCTCCAAAAGTTCCCTATGAAAGAATACTTTGAAGCATCTGGTCGTCACAAACGTTTTGACTACTAGTGGAGCCAAAACGGACTCCGTATGAGTCAGATATCCATGTTTCAGTTAACACTGCGCAAAACTGATTCCGAACGCAGTTACAGACTAGTTCTTGTGTAGTTGCACTCGATTTTTTCCATTCTACTTCACTAAACATCGCCATATGAGATCCAATTACTTGTAGGGAAATGAAAGAGACCTCGGTTATGATGATGCACTAGGTCCATAGCTGCGACTTTGTGGATGTTCTCGAAATGCGTTTGTCGAGTGCTCATTAAGAAAGTTTCTATACAAGTTTCTGAACGAACTCCTTAAGAAAAGTTGTCCAAATGTTCCCTATGAAAGAATCCTTTGAAGCATCTAGTCGTCACAAACATTTTGACTACATGTGGAGCCAACATGGACTGCGTATGAGTCAGATATCCATATTTCAGTAAACACTGCGCAAAACTGATTACGAACGACAGTTACAGACTAGTTCTTGTGTAGTTGCACTCGTTTTTTCCATTCTACTTCACTAAACATCTCCATATGAGATCCAATTACTTGTAGGGAAATGCAAGAGACTTCGCTTATGAATATGCACTAGGTCCATAGCTGGGACTTTGTGTATGTTCTCGAAATGCGTTTGTCGAGTGCTCATTAAGAAAGTTTCTATACAAGTTTCTGAACGAACTCCTTAAGAAAAGTTCTCCAAAAGTTCCCTATGAAAGAATCCATTGAAGCATCTGGTCGTCACAAACGTTTTGACTACTTGTGGAGCCAAAACGGACTCCGTGTGAGTCAGATATCCATGTTTCAGTTGACACTTTGCAAAACTGATTTCGAACGACAGTTACAGACTAGTTCTTGTGTAGTTGCACTCGATTTTTTCCATTCTACTTCACTAAACATCTCCATATGAGATCCAATTACTTATAGGGGAATGCATGAGACCTCGGTTATGAGGATGCACTAGGTCCATAGCTGGGACTTTGTGTATGTTCTGGAAATGCGTTTGTCGAGTGCTCATTAAGAAAGTTTCTATACAAGTTTCTGAACGAGCTCTTTAAGAAAAGTTCTCCAAAAGTTCCTTATGAAAGATCCTTTGAAGCACCTGGTCGTCACAAATGTTTTGACTACTTGTGGAGCCAAAACGGATTCCGTATGAGTCAGATATCCATGTTTCAGTTAACACTGCGCAAAACTGGTTACGAACGACCGTTACAGACTAGTTCTTGTGTAGTTGCACTCGATTCTTTCCATTGTACTTCACTAAACATCTCCATATGAGATCCAGTTTCTTGAAGGGAAATGCAAGAGAACTCAATTATGATGATGCACTAGGTCCATAGCTGGGACTTTGTGTTTGTTCTTGAAATGCGTTTGTCGAGTGCCCATTAAGAAAGTTTCTATACAAGTTTCTGAATGAACTCCTTAAGAAAAGTTCTCCAAAAGTTCACTATGAAAGAATCCTTTGAAGCATCTGGTCGTCACAAACATTTTGACTACTTGTGGAGCCAAAACGGACTTCGTATGAGTCAGATATCCATGTTTTAGTTAACACTGCACAAAACTGATTCCGAACGACAGTTACAGACTAGTTGTTGTGGAGTTGCACTCGATTTTTTCCATTCTACTTCACTAAACATCTCCATATGAGATGCAATTACTTGTAGGGAAATGCAAGAGACCTCGTTTATGATGATGCACTAGGTCCATAGTTGGGACTTTGTGTATGTTCTCGAAATGCCTTTGTCGAGTGCTCATTAAGAAAGTTTCTATACAAGTTTCTGAACGAATTCCTTAAGAAAAGTTCTCCAAAAGTTCACTACGAAATAATCCTTTGAAGCATCTGGTTGTCACAAACGTTTTGACTACTTGTGGAGCCTACATGGACTCCGTATGAGTCAGATATCCATGTTTCAGTTAACACTTTGCGAAACTGATTTCGAACGACAGTTACAGACTAGTTCTTGTGTAGTTGCACTCGATTTTTTCCATTCTACTTCACTAAACATCTCCATATGAGATCCAATTACTTGTAGGGGAATGCATGAGACCTCGGTTATGAGGATGCACTAGGTCCATAGCTGGGACTTTGTGTATGTTCTGGAAATGCGTTTGTCGAGTGCTTATTAAGAAAGTTTCTATACAAGTTTCTGAACGAGCTCTTTAAGAAAAGTTCTCCAAAAGTTCCTAATGAAAGAATCCTTTGAAGCACCTGGTCGTCACAAACATTTTGACTACTTGTGGAGCCAAAACGGACTTCGTATGAGTCAGATATCCATGTTTTAGTTAACACTGCACAAAACCGATTCCGAACGACAGTTACAGACTAGTTGTTGTGGAGTTGCACTCGATTTTTTCCATTCTACTTCACTAAACATCTCCATATGAGATGCAATTACTTGTAGGGAAATGCAAGAGACCTCGTTTATGATGATGCACTAGGTCCATAGTTGGGACTTTGTGTATGTTCTCGAAATGCCTTTGTCGAGTGCTCATTAAGAAAGTTTCTATACAAGTTTCTGAACGAATTCCTTAAGAAAAGTTCTCCAAAAGTTCACTACGAAATAATCCTTTGAAGCATCTGGTTGTCACAAACGTTTTGACTACTTGTGGAGCCTACATGGACTCCGTATGAGTCAGATGTCCATGTTTCAGTTAACACTGCGCAAAACAGATTCCGAACGACAGTTACAGACTAGTTCTTGTGTAGTTGCACCTGATTTTTTCCATTCTACTACAATAAACATCTCCATATGATATCCAATTACTTGTAGGGAAATGCAAGAGACCTCGGTTATGAGGATGCACTAGGTCCATAGCTGGGACTTTGTGTATGTTCTCGAAATGCGTTTGTCGAGTGCTCATTAAGAAAGTTTCTATATAAGATTCTGAACGAACTCCTTAAGAAAAGTTCTCCAAAAGTTACCTATGAAAGAATCCTTTGAAGCATCTGGTCAGCACAAACGTTTTGACTACTTGTGGAGCCAAAACGGACTCCGTATGACTCAGATGTACATGGTTTAGTTAACACTGTGCAAAACTGATTCCGAACGACTTTTACGGACTAGTTCTTAACACTGTACGTTCTCGATTTTTTCTATTCTACTTCACTAGAAATCTCCATATAAGATCCAATTACTTGTAGGGAAATGCAAGAGACCTCGGTTATGACGATGCACTAGGTCCATAGTTGGGACTTTGTGTATGTTCTCGAAATGCGTTTGTCGAGTGCTCATTAAGAAAGTTTCTATACAAGTTTCTGAACGAATTCCTTAAGAAAAGTTCTCCAAAAGTTCCCTATGAAAGAATACTTTGAAGCATCTGGTCGTCACAAACGTTTTGACTACTTGTGGAGCCAAAACGGACTCCGTATGAGTCAGATATCCATGTTTCAGTTAACACTGCGCAAAACTGATTCCGAACGCACTTACAGACTAGTTCTTGTGTAGTTGCACTCGATTTTTTCCATTCTACTTCACTAAACATCGCCATATGAGATCCAATTACTTGTAGGGAAATGAAAGAGACCTCGGTTATG
>NC_057811.1:114202902-114204657 GCF_018294505.1 Triticum aestivum
TCCTTATGAAAGATCCTTTGAAGCACCTGGTCGTCACAAATGTTTTGACTACTTGTGGAGCCAAAACGGATTCCGTATGAGTCAGATATCCATGTTTCAGTTAACACTGCGCAAAACTGGTTACGAACGACCGTTACAGACTAGTTCTTGTGTAGTTGCACTCGATTCTTTCCATTGTACTTCACTAAACATCTCCATATGAGATCCAGTTTCTTGAAGGGAAATGCAAGAGAACTCAATTATGATGATGCACTAGGTCCATAGCTGGGACTTTGTGTTTGTTCTTGAAATGCGTTTGTCGAGTGCCCATTAAGAAAGTTTCTATACAAGTTTCTGAATGAACTCCTTAAGAAAAGTTCTCCAAAAGTTCACTATGAAAGAATCCTTTGAAGCATCTGGTCGTCACAAACTTTTTGACTACTTGTGGAGCCAAAACGGACTCCGTGTGAGTCAGATATCCATGTTTCAGTTAACACTGCGCAAAACTGATTCCGAACGACAGTTACAGACTAGTTGTTGTGGAGTTGCACTCGATTTTTTCCATTCTACTTCACTAAACATCTCCATATGAGATGCAATTACTTGTAGGGAAATGCAAGAGACCTCGTTTATGATGATGCACTAGGTCCATAGTTGGGACTTTGTGTATGTTCTCGAAATGCCTTTGTCGAGTGCTCATTAAGAAAGTTTCTATACAAGTTTCTGAACGAATTCCTTAAGAAAAGTTCTCCAAAAGTTCACTACGAAATAATCCTTTGAAGCATCTGGTTGTCACAAACGTTTTGACTACTTGTGGAGCCTACATGGACTCCGTATGAGTCAGATATCCATGTTTCAGTTAACACTTTGCAAAACTGATTTCGAACGACAGTTACGGACTAGTTCTTGTGTAGTTGCACTCGATTTTTTCCATTCTACTTCACTAAACATCTCCATATGAGATCCAATTACTTGTAGGGGAATGCATGAGACCTCGGTTATGAGGATGCACTAGGTCCATAGCTGGGACTTTGTGTATGTTCTGGATATGCGTTTGTCGAGTGCTTATTAAGAAAGTTTCTATACAAGTTTCTGAACGAGCTCTTTAAGAAAAGTTCTCCAAAAGTTCCTAATGAAAGAATCCTTTGAAGCACCTGGTCGTCACAAACATTTTGACTACTTGTGGAGCCAAAACGGACTTCGTATGAGTCAGATATCCATGTTTTAGTTAACACTGCGCAAAACTGATTCCGAACGACAGTTACAGACTAGTTGTTGTGGAGTTGCACTCGATTTTTTCCATTCTACTTCACTAAACATCTCCATATGAGATGCAATTACTTGTAGGGAAATGCAAGAGACCTCGTTTATGATGATGCACTAGGTCCATAGTTGGGACTTTGTGTATGTTCTCGAAATGCCTTTGTCGAGTGCTCATTAAGAAAGTTTCTATACAAGTTTCTGAACGAATTCCTTAAGAAAAGTTCTCCAAAAGTTCACTACGAAATAATCCTTTGAAGCATCTGGTTGTCACAAACGTTTTTACTACTTGTGGAGCCTACATGGACTCCGTATGAGTCAAATATCCATGTTTCAGTTAACACTGCGCAAAACAGATTCCGAACGACAGTTACAGACTAGTTCTTGTGTAGTTGCACCTGATTTTTTCCATTCTACTACAATAAACATCTCCATATGATATCCAATTACTTGTAGGGAAATGCAAGAGACCTCGGTTATGAGGATGCACTAGGTCCATAGCTGGGACTTTGTGTA
>NC_057811.1:114205046-114205765 GCF_018294505.1 Triticum aestivum
ATTCCGAACGCACTTACAGACTAGTTCTTGTGTAGTTGCACTCGATTTTTTCCATTCTACTTCACTAAACATCGCCATATGAGATCCAATTACTTGTAGGGAAATGAAAGAGACCTCGGTTATGATGATGCACTAGGTCCATAGCTGCGACTTTGTGGATGTTCTCGAAATGCGTTTGTCGAGTGCTCATTAAGAAAGTTTCTATACAAGTTTCTGAACGAACTCCTTAAGAAAAGTTGTCCAAAAGTTCCCTATGAAAGAATCCTTTGAAGCATCTAGTCGTCACAAACATTTTGACTACTTGTGGAGCCAACATGGACTGCGTATGAGTCAGAAATCCATGTTTCAGTAAACACTGCGCAAAACTGATTACGAACGACAGTTACAGACTAGTTCTTGTGTAGTTGCACTCGTTTTTTCCATTCTACTTCACTAAACATCTCCATATGAGATCCAATTACTTGTAGGGAAATGCAAGAGACTTCGCTTATGAATATGCACTAGGTCCATAGCTGGGACTTTGTGTATGTTCTCGAAATGCGTTTGTCGAGTGCTCATTAAGAAAGTTTCTATACAAGTTTCTGAACGAACTCCTTAAGAAAAGTTCTCCAAAAGTTCCCTATGAAAGAATCCATTGAAGCATCTGGTCGTCACAAACGTTTTGACTACTTGTGGAGCCAAAACGGACTCCGTGTGAGTCAGATATCCATGTTTCAGTT
>NC_057811.1:114205775-114206940 GCF_018294505.1 Triticum aestivum
AAACATCTCCATATGAGATCCAATTACTTGTAGGGGAATGCATGAGACCTCGGTTATGAGGATGCACTAGGTCCATAGCTGGGACTTTGTGTATGTTCTGGAAATGCGTTTGTCGAGTGCTCATTAAGAAAGTTTCTATACAAGTTTCTGAACGAGCTCTTTAAGAAAAGTTCTCCAAAAGTTCCTTATGACAGAATCCTTTGAAGCACCTGGTCGTCACAAATGTTTTGACTACTTGTGGAGCCAAAACGGATTCCGTATGAGTCAGATATCCATGTTTCAGTTAACACTGCGCAAAACAGGTTACGAACGACCGTTACAGACTAGTTCTTGTGTAGTTGCACTCGATTCTTTCCTTTGTACTTCACTAAACATCTCCATATGAGATCCAGTTTCTTGAAGGGAAATGCAAGAGAACTCAATTATGATGATGCACTAGGTCCATAGCTGGGACTTTGTGTATGTTCTCGAAATGCGTTTGTCGAGTGCTCATTAAGAAAGTTTCTATACAAGTTTCTGAACGAACTCCTTAGAAAAAGTTCTCCAAAAGTTACCGATGAAAGAATCCTTTGAAGCATCTGGTCATCACAAACGTTTTGACTACTTGTGGAGCCAAAATGAACTCCGTATGAGTCAGATATCCATGGTTCAGTTAACACTATGCAAAACTGATTCCGAACGACAGTTACACACTAGTTCTTGTGTAGTTGCACTCGATTTTTTCCATTCTACTTCACTAGACATCTCCATATGAGATCCAATTACTTGTAGGGAAATTCAAGAGACCTCGGTTATGATGATGCACTAGGTCCATAGCTGGGACTTTGTGTATGTTCTCGAAATGCGTTTGTCGAGTGCTCATTAAGAAAGTTTCTATACAAGTTTCTGAACGAACTCCTTAAGAAAAGTTCTCCAAAAGTTCCCTATGAAAGAATACTTTGAAGCATCTGGTCGTCAAACGTTTTGACTACTTGTGGAGCCAAAGCGGACTCCGTATGAGTCAGATATCCATGTTTCAGTTAACACTGAGCAAAACTGATTCCGAACGACAGTTACAGACTAGTTCTTGTGTAGTTGCACTCGATTTTTTCCATTCTACTTCACTAAAAATCTCCATATGAGATCTAATTACTTGTAGGGAAATGCAAGAGACCTCGGTTATGAG
>NC_057811.1:114207025-114208415 GCF_018294505.1 Triticum aestivum
GTGTGTTCTCGAAATGCGTTTGTCGAGTGCTCATTAAGAAAGTTTCTATACCATTTTCTGAACAAATTCCTTAATAAAAGTTCTCCAAAAGTTCCCTATGAAAGAATCCTTTGAAGCATCTGGTCGTCACAAACATTTTGACTACTTGTGGAGCCAAAACGGACTCCGTATAAGTCAGATATCCATGTTTTTGTTAACACTGCGCAAAACTGATTCCGAACGACAATTACAGACTAGTTGTTGTGGAGTTGCACTCGATTTTTTCCATTCTACTTCACTAAACATCTCCATATGAGATGCAATTACTTGTAGGGAAATGCAAGAGACCTCGTTTATGATGATGCACTAGGTCCATAGTTGGGACTTTGTGTATGTTCTCGAAATGCGTTTGTCGAGTGCTCATTAAGAAAGTTTCTATACAAGTTTCTGAACGAACTCCTTAAGAAAAGTTCTCCAAAAGTTCACTACGAAATAATCCTTTGAAGCATCTGGTTGTCACAAACGTTTTGACTACTTGTGGAGCCAACATGGACTCCGTATGAGTCAGATGTCCATGTTTCAGTTAACACTGCGCAAAACTGATTCCGAACGACAGTTACAGACTAGTTCTTGTGTAGTTGCACCTGATTTTTTTCCATTCTACTACAATAAACATCTCCATATGATATCCAATTACTTGTAGGGAAATGCAAGAGACCTCGGTTATGAGGATGCACTAGGTCCATAGCTGGGACTTTGTGTATGTTCTCGAAATGCGTTTGTCGAGTGCTCATTAAGAAAGTTTCTATACAAGTTTCTGAACGAACTGCTTAAGAAAATTTCTCCAAAAGTTCCCTATGAAAGAATCCTTTGAAGCAACTGGTCTTCACAAACGTTTTGACTACTTGTGGAGCCAAAACGAACTCCGTATGAGTCAGATATCCATGTTTCAGTTTACGCTGCGGAAAACTGATTCTGAACGACAGTTACAGACTAGTTCTTGTGTAGTTGCACTCGATTTTTTCCATTCTACTTCAGTAAACATCTCCATATGAGATCCAATTACTTGTAGGGAAATGCAAGAGACCTAGGTTATAAGGATGCACTAGGTCCATAGCTGGGACTTTGTGTATGTTCTCGAAATGCGTTTGTCGAGTGCTCATTAAGAAAGTTTCTATACAAGTTTCTGAACGAGCTCTTTAAGAAAAGTTCTCCAAAAGTTACCTATGAAAGAATCCTTTGAAGCATCTGGTCGTCACAAACGTTTTGACTACTTGTGGAGCCAAAACGGACTCCGTATGAGTCAGATATCCATGGTTCAGTTAACACTATGCAAAACTGATTCCGAACGACAGTTACAGACTAGTTCTTGTGTAGCTGCACTCGATTTTTTCCATTCTACTTCACTAGA
>NC_057811.1:114208517-114210702 GCF_018294505.1 Triticum aestivum
CTGGGACTTTGTGTATGTTCTCGAAATGCGTTTGTCGAGTGCTCATTAAGAAAGTTTCTTTACAAGTTTCTGAACGAACTCCTTAAGAAAAGTTCTCCAAAAGTTCCCTATGAAAGAATCCTTTGAAGCATCTGGTCATCACAAACGTTTTGACTACTTGTGGAGCCAAAACGGACTCCGTATGAGTCAGATATCCATGGTTCAGTTACACTGTGCAAAACTGATTCCGAACGACAGTTACAGACTAGTTCTTGTGTAGTTGCACTCGATTTTTTCCATTCTACTTCACTAGACATCTCCATATGAGATCCAATTACTTGTAGGGAAATTCAAGAGACCTCGGTTATGACCATGCACTAGGTCCATAGCTGGGACTTTGTCTATGTTCTCGAAATGCGTTTGTCGAGTGCTCATAAAGAAAGTTTCTATACAAGTTTCTGAACGAACTCCTTAAGAAAAGTTCTCCAAAAGTTCCCTATGAATGAATCCTTTGAAGCATCTGGTCTTCACAAACGTTTTGACTACTTGTGGTGCCAAAACGGACTCCGTATGAGTTAGATATCCATGTTTCAGTTAACACTGCGCAAAACTGATTCCGTACGACAGTTACAGACTAGTTGTTGTGTAGTTGCACTCGATTTTTTCCATTCTACTTCACTAAACATCTCCATATGAGATCCAATTACTTGTAGGGAAATGCAAGAGACCTCGGTTATGATGATGCACTAGGTCCATAGTTGGGACTTTGTGTATGTTCTCGAAATGCGTATGTCGAGTGCTCATTAAGAAAGTTTCTATACAAGTTTCTGAACGGACTCCTTAAGTTCTCCAAAAGTTCACTATGAAATAATCTTTTGAAGCATCTGGTCGTCACAAACGTTTTGACTACTTGTGGAGCCAACATGGAATCCGTATGAGTCAGATATCCATGTTTCAGTTAACACTGCGCAAAACTGATTCCGAACGACAGTTACAGACTAGTTCTTGTGTAGTTGCACCTGATTTTTTTCCATTCTACTTCACTAAACATCTCCATATGAGATCCAATTACTTGTAGGGAAATGTAAGAGACCTCGGTTATGAGGATGCACTAGGTCCATAGCTGGGACTTTCTGTATGTTCTCGAAATGCGTTTGTCGAGTGCTCATTAAGAAAGTTTCTATACAAGTTTCTGAGCGAACTGCTTAAGAAAAGTTCTTCAAAAGTTCCCTATGAAAGATTCCTTTGAAGCAACTGGTCTTCACAAACGTTTGGACTACTTGTGGAGCCAAAACGAACTCCGTATGAGTCAGATATCCATGTTTCAGTTAACGCTGCGGAAAACTGATTCCGAACGACAGTTACAGACAAGTTCTTGTGTAGTGGCACTCGATTTTTTCCATTCTACTTCACTAAACATCTCCATATGAGATCCAATTACTTGTAGGGAAATGCAAGAGACCTCGGTTATAAGGATGCACTAGGTACATAGCTGGGACTTTGTGTATGTTCTCGAAATGCGTTTGTCGAGTGCTCATTAAGAAAGTTTCTATACAAGTTTTTGAACGAACTCCTTAGAAAAAGTTCTCCAAAAGTTACCTATGAAAGAATCCTTTGAAGCATCTGGTCATCACAAACGTTTTGACTACTTGTGGAGCCGAAACGAACTCCGTATGAGTCAGATATCCATGGTTCTGTTAACACTATGCAAAACTGATTCCGAACGACAGTTACACACTAGTTCTAGTGTAGTTGCACTCGATTTTTTCCATTCTACTTCACTAGACATCTCCATACGAGATCCAATTACTTGTAGGGAAATCCAAGAGACCTCGGTTATGACGATGCACTAGGTCCATAGCTGGGACTTTGTGTATGTTCTCGAAATGCGTTTGTCGAGTGCTCATTAAGAAAGTTTCTATACAAGTTTCTGAACGAACTCCTTAAGAAAAGTTCTCCAAAAGTTCCCTATGAAAGAATCCTTTGAAGCATCTGGTCGTCACAAACGTTTTGAGTACTTGTCGAGCCAACATGGACTCCGTATGAGTCAGATATCCATGTTTCAGTTAACACTGCGCAAAACTGATTCCGAACGATAGTTACAGACTAGTTCGTGTGTAGTTGCACTCGATTTTTCCATTCTACTTCACTAAACATCTCCATATGAGATCAAATTACTTGTAGGGAAATGCAAGAGACCTCGCTT
>NC_057811.1:114210712-114212066 GCF_018294505.1 Triticum aestivum
AAAGTTCACTATGAAATAATCTTTTGAAGCATCTGGTCGTCACAAACGTTTTGACTACTTGTGGAGCCAACATGGAATCCGTATGAGTCAGATATCCATGTTTCAGTTAACACTGCGCAAAACTGATTCCGAACGACAGTTACAGACTAGTTCTTGTGTAGTTGCACCTGATTTTTTTCCATTCTACTTCACTAAACATCTCCATATGAGATCCAATTACTTGTAGGGAAATGCAAGAGACCTCGGTTATGAGGATGCACTAGGTCCATAGCTGGGACTTTCTGTATGTTCTCGAAATGCGTTTGTCGAGTGCTCATTAAGAAAGTTTCTATACAAGTTTCTGAGCGAACTGCTTAAGAAAAGTTCTCCAAAAGTTCCCTATGAAAGATTCCTTTGAAGCAACTGGTCTTCACAAACGTTTGGACTACTTGTGGAGCCAAAACGAACTCCGTATGAGTCAGATATCCATGTTTCAGTTAACGCTGCGGAAAACTGATTCCGAACGACAGTTACAGACTAGTTCTTGTGTAGTGGCACTCGATTTTTTCCATTCTACTTCACTAAACATCTCCATATGAGATCCAATTACTTGTAGGGAAATGCAAGAGACCTCGGTTATAAGGATGCACTAGGTACATAGCTGGGACTTTGTGTATGTTCTCGAAATGCGTTTGTCGAGTGCTCATTAAGAAAGTTTCTATACAAGTTTTTGAACGAACTCCTTAGAAAAAGTTCTCCAAAAGTTACCTATGAAAGAATCCTTTGAAGCATCTGGTCATCACAAACGTTTTGACTACTTGTGGAGCCGAAACGAACTCCGTATGAGTCAGATATCCATGGTTCTGTTAACACTATGCAAAACTGATTCCGAACGACAGTTACACACTAGTTCCTGTGTAGTTGCACTCGATTTTTTCCATTCTACTTCACTAGACATCTCCATACGAGATCCAATTACTTGTAGGGAAATCCAAGAGACCTCGGTTATGACGATGCACTAGGTCCATAGCTGGGACTTTGTGTATGTTCTCGAAATGCGTTTGTCGAGTGCTCATTAAGAAAGTTTCTATACAAGTTTCTGAACGAACTCCTTAAGAAAAGTTCTCCAAAAGTTCCCTATGAAAGAATCCTTTGAAGCATCTGGTCGTCACAAACGTTTTGACTACTTGTCGAGCCAACATGGACTCCGTATGAGTCAGATATCCATGTTTCAGTTAACACTGCGCAAAACTGATTCCGAACGATAGTTACAGACTAGTTCGTGTGTAGTTGCACTCGATTTTTCCATTCTACTTCACTAAACATCTCCATATGAGATCAAATTACTTGTAGGGAAATGCAAGAGACCTCGCTT
>NC_057811.1:114212076-114213264 GCF_018294505.1 Triticum aestivum
AAAGTTCACTATGAAATAATCTTTTGAAGCATCTGGTCGTCACAAACGTTTTGACTACTTGTGGAGCCAACATGGAATCCGTATGAGTCAGATATCCATGTTTCAGTTAACACTGCGCAAAACTGATTCCGAACGACAGTTACAGACTAGTTCTTGTGTAGTTGCACCTGATTTTTTTCCATTCTACTTCACTAAACATCTCCATATGAGATCCAATTACTTGTAGGGAAATGCAAGAGACCTCGGTTATGAGGATGCACTAGGTCCATAGCTGGGACTTTCTGTATGTTCTCGAAATGCGTTTGTCGAGTGCTCATTAAGAAAGTTTCTATACAAGTTTCTGAGCGAACTGCTTAAGAAAAGTTCTCCAAAAGTTCCCTATGAAAGATTCCTTTGAAGCAACTGGTCTTCACAAACGTTTGGACTACTTGTGGAGCCAAAACGAACTCCATATGAGTCAGATATCCATGTTTCAGTTAACGCTGCGGAAAACTGATTCCGAACGACAGTTACAGACTAGTTCTTGTGTAGTGGCACTCGATTTTTTCCATTCTACTTCACTAAACATCTCCATATGAGATCCAATTACTTGTAGGGAAATGCAAGAGACCTCGGTTATAAGGATGCACTAGGTACATAGCTGGGACTTTGTGTATGTTCTCGAAATGCGTTTGTCGAGTGCTCATTAAGAAAGTTTCTATACAAGTTTTTGAACGAACTCCTTAGAAAAAGTTCTCCAAAGTTCACTATGAAATAATCTTTTGAAGCATCTGGTCGTCACAAACGTTTTGACTACTTGTGGAGCCAACATGGAATCCGTATGAGTCAGATATCCATGTTTCAGTTAACACTGCGCAAAACTGATTCCGAACGACAGTTACAGACTAGTTCTTGTGTAGTTGCACCTGATTTTTTTCCATTCTACTTCACTAAACATCTCCATATGAGATCCAATTACTTGTAGGGAAATGCAAGAGACCTCGGTTATGAGGATGCACTAGGTCCATAGCTGGGACTTTCTGTATGTTCTCGAAATGCGTTTGTCGAGTGCTCATTAAGAAAGTTTCTATACAAGTTTCTGAGCGAACTGCTTAAGAAAAGTTCTCCAAAAGTTCCCTATGAAAGATTCCTTTGAAGCAACTGGTCTTCACAAACGTTTGGACTACTTGTGGAGCCAAAACGAACTCC
>NC_057811.1:114213274-114214345 GCF_018294505.1 Triticum aestivum
TACTTGTCGAGCCAACATGGACTCCGTATGAGTCAGATATCCATGTTTCAGTTAACACTGCGCAAAACTGATTCCGAACGATAGTTACAGACTAGTTCGTGTGTAGTTGCACTCGATTTTTCCATTCTACTTCACTAAACATCTCCATATGAGATCAAATTACTTGTAGGGAAATGCAAGAGACCTCGCTTATGAGGATGCACTAGGTCCATAGCTGGGACTTTGTGTATGTTCTTGAAATGCGTTTGTCGAGTGCTCATTAAGAATGTTTCTATACAAGTTTCTGAAAGAATTCCTTAAGAAAAGTTCTCCAAAAGTTCCCTATGAAAGAATCCTTTGAAGCATCTGGTCGTCACAAACGTTTTGACTACTTGGTGAGCCAACATGGACTCCGTATGAGTCAGATATCCATGTTTCAGTTAACACTGCGCAAAACTGATTCCGAACGACAGTTACAGACTAGTTCTTGTGTAGTTGCACTCGATTTTTCCATTCTACTTCACTATACATATCCATATGAGATCCAATTACTTGTAGGGAAATGCAAGAGACCTCAGTTATGAGGATGCACTAGGTCCATAGCTGGGAGTTTGTGTATGTTCTCGAAATGCGTTTGTCGAGTGCTCATTAAGAAAGTTTCTATACAAGTTTCTGAATGAACTCTTTAAGAAAAGTTCTCCAAAAGTTCCCTATGAAAGAATCCTTTGAAGCATCTGGTCTTCACAAACATTTTGACTACTTGTGGAACCAAACGGACTCCGTATGAGTCAGATATCCATGTTTCAGTTAACACTGCGCTAAACTGATTACGAACGACAGTTACAGACTAGTTCTTGTGTAGTTGCACTCGATTTTTTCCATTCTACTTCACTAAACAACTCCATATGAGATCTAGTTACTTGAAGGGAAATGCAAGAGACCTCGGTTATGATGATGCACTAGGTCCATAGCTGGGACTTTGTGTATGTTCTTGAAATGCGTTTGTCGAGTGCTCATTATGAAAGTTTCTATACAAGTTTCTGAACGAACTCCTTAAGAAAAGTTCTCCAAAAGTTCACTATGAAAGAATCC
>NC_057811.1:114214478-114215466 GCF_018294505.1 Triticum aestivum
AAGAGACCTCGGTTATAAGGATGCACTAGGTCCATAGCTAGGACTTTGTGTACGTTCTCGAAATGCGTTTGTCGAGTGCTCATTAAGAAAGTTTCTATACAAGATTCTGAACGAACTCCTTAAGAAAAGTTCTCCAAAAGTTACCTATGAAAGAATCCTTTGAAGCATCTGGTCAGCACAAACGTTTTGACCACTTGTGGAGCCAAAACGGACTCCGTATGAGTCAGCTATACATGGTTTAGTTAACACTGTGCAAAACTGATTCCGAACGACTTTTACGGACTAGTTCTTAACACTGTACATTCTCGATTTTTTCTATTCTACTTCACTAGACATCTCCATATAAGATCCAATTACTTGTAGGGAAATGCAAGAGACCTCGGTTATGACGATGCACTAGGTCCATAGCTGGGACTTTGTGTATGTTCTCGAAATGCGTTTGTCGAGTGCTCATTAAGAAAGTTTCTATACAAGTTTCTGAACGAATTCCTTAAGAAAAGTTCTCCAAAAGTTCCCTATGACAGAATACTTTGAAGCATCTGGTCGTCACAAACGTTTTGACTACTTGTGGAGCCAAAACGGACTCCGTATGAGTCAGATATCCATGTTTCAGTTAACACTGCGCAAAACTGATTCCGAACGCAGTTACAGACTAGTTCTTGTGTAGTTGCACTCGATTTTTTCCATTCTACTTCACTAAACATCGCCATATGAGATCCAATTACTTGTAGGGAAATGAAAGAGACCTCGATTATGATGATGCACTAGGTCCATAGCTGCGACTTTGTGGATGTTCTCGAAATGCGTTTGTCGAGTGCTCATTAAGAAAGTTTCTATACAAGTTTCTGAACGAACTCCTTAAGAAAAGTTGTCCAAATGTTCCCTATGAAAGAATCCTTTGAAGCATCTAGTCGTCACAAACATTTTGACTACTTGTGGAGCCAACATGGACTGCGTATGAGTCAGATATCCATGTTTCAGTAAACAC
>NC_057811.1:114215476-114227717 GCF_018294505.1 Triticum aestivum
ACATATCCATATGAGATCCAATTACTTGTAGGGAAATGCAAGAGACCTCAGTTATGAGGATGCACTAGGTCCATAGCTGGGAGTTTGTGTATGTTCTCGAAATGCGTTTGTCGAGTGCTCATTAAGAAAGTTTCTATACAAGTTTCTGAATGAACTCTTTAAGAAAAGTTCTCCAAAAGTTCCCTATGAAAAAATCCTTTGAAGCATCTGGTCTTCACAAACATTTTGACTACTTGTGGAACCAAACGGACTCCGTATGAGTCAGATATCCATGTTTCAGTTAACACTGCGCTAAACTGATTACGAACGACAGTTACAGACTAGTTCTTGTGTAGTTGCACTCGATTTTTTCCATTCTACTTCACTAAACAACTCCATATGAGATCTAGTTACTTGAAGGGAAATGCAAGAGACCTCGGTTATGATGATGCACTAGGTCCATAGCTGGGACTTTGTGTATGTTCTTGAAATGCGTTTGTCGAGTGCTCATTATGAAAGTTTCTATACAAGTTTCTGAACGAACTCCTTAAGAAAAGTTCTCCAAAAGTTCACTATGAAAGAATCCATTGAAGTATCTGGTCGTCACAAACGTTTTGACTACTTGTGGAGCCAACATGGACTCCGTATCAGTCAGATATCCATGTTTCAGTTAACACTGCGCAAATTTGATTCCGAACGACAGTTACAGACAAGTTCTTGTGTAGTTGCACTTGATTTTTTCCATTCTACTTCACTAAACATTTCCATATAAGATCTAATTACTTGTAGGGAAATGCAAGAGACCTCGGTTATGAGGATGCACTAGGTCCATAGCTGGGACTTTCTATATGTTCCTGAAATGCGTTTGTCGACTGCTCATTAAGTAAGTTTCTATACAAGTTTCTGAACAAACTCCTTAAAAAAGTTCTCCAAAAGTTCCCTATGAAAGAATCCTTTGAAGCATCTGGTCGTCACAAACGTTTTGACTACTTGGGGAGCCAAAACGGACTCCGTATGAGTCAGATATCCATGTTTCAGTTAACACTGCGCAAAACTGATTCCGAACGACAGTTACAGATTAGTTCTTGTGTAGTTGCACTCGGTTTTTTCCATTCTACTTCACTAAACATCTCCATATGAGATCCAATTACTTGTAGGGAAATGCAAGAGACCTCGGTTATGATGATGCACTAGGTCCATAGCTGGGACTTTGTGTATGTTCTCGAAATGCATTTGTCGAGCGCTCATTAAGAAAGTTTCTATACAAGTATCTGAACGAACTCCTTAAGAAAAGTTCTCCAAAGTTCACTATGAAATAATCCTTTGAAGCATATGGTCGTCACAAACATTTTGACTACTTGTGGAGCCAACGTGGACACCGTATGAGTCTGATATCCATGTTTCAGTTAACGCTGCGCAAAACTGATTCCGGACGACAGTTACAGACTAGTTATTGTGTAGTTGCACTCGATTTTTTCCATTCTACTTCACTAAACTTCTCCATATGAGATCCAATTACTCGTAGGGAAATGCAAGAGACCTCGGTTATGATGATGCACTAGCTCCATAGATGGGAGTTTGTGTATGTTCTCAAAATGCGTTTGTCCAGTGCTCATTTAGAAAGTTTCTATACAAGTTTCTAAACGAACTACTTAAGAAACGTTCTCCAAAAGTTCCCTATGAAAGAATCCTTTGAAGCATCTTGTCGTCACAAACGTTTTGACTACTTTTGGTGCCAAAACGTACTCCGTATGAGTCGGATATCGATGTTTCAGTTAACACTGCGCAAAACTGATTCCGAACGATATTTACAAACTAGTTCTTGTGTAGTTGCACTCGATTTTTCCCATTCTACTTCACTAAACATCTCCATATGAGATCCAGTTACTTGTAGGTAAATGCAAGAGACCTCAGTTATGAGGATGCACTAGGTCCATAGCTGGGAGTTTGTGTATGTTCTCGAAATGCGTTTGTCGAGTGCTCATTAAAAAGTGTCTATAACTGTTTCTAAACGAACTCCATTAGAAAAGTTCTCCAAAAGTTCCCTATGAAAGAATCCTTTGAAGCATCTGGTCGTCGGAAACATTTTCACTACTTTTGGAGCCAAAACGGACTCCGTATGAGTCAGATATCCATGTTTCATTTAACACTGCGCAATACTGATTCCGAATGACAGTTACAGACTACTTCTTGTGTATTTGCACTCGATGTTTTCCATTCCACTTCACTAAACATCTCCATATGAGATCCAATTAATTGTAAGGAAATGCAAGAGACTTCGATTATGAGGATGCACTAGGTCCATAGCTGGGACTTTGTGTATGTTCTCGAAATGCGTTTGTCGAGTGCTCATTAAGAAAGTTTCTATACAAGTTTCTGAACGAACTCCTTAAGAAAAGTTCTCCAAAAGTTCCCTATGGAAGAATCCTTTGAAGCATCTGGTCGTCACAAACGGTTTGACTAATTGTGGAGCCAAAACGGAATCTGTATGAGTCAGATATCCATGTTTCAGTTAACACTGCGCAAAACTAATTCCGAACGACAGTTACAGACTAGTTCTTGTGTAGTTGCACTCGATTTTTTCCATTCTACTTCACTAAAAATCTCCATATGAGATCCAATTACATGTAGGGAAATGCAAGAGACCTCAGTTATGACGATGCACTAGGTCCATACCTGGGACTTTGTGTATGTTCTCAAAATGCGTTTGTCGAGTGCTCATTAAGAAAGTTTCTATACAAGTTTCTGAACAAACTCCTTAATAAAAGTTCTCCAAAAGTTCCCTATGAAATAATCCTTTGAAGCATCTGGTCGTCACAAATGTTTGGACTACTTGTGGAGCCAAAACAGTCTCCGTATGAGTCAGATATCCATGTTTCAGTTAACACTGCGCAAAACTGATTCCGAACGACAGTTACAGACTAGTTCTTGTGTAGTTGCACTCGATTTTTTCCATTCTACTTCACTAAACATCTCCATACGAGATCCAATTACTTGTAGGGAAATGCAAGAGACCTCGGTTATGATGAAGCACTAGGTCCATAGCTGGGACTTTGTGTACGTTCTCAAAATGTGTTTGTCGAGTGCTCATTAAGAAAGTTTCTATACAAGTTTCTAAAGGAACTCCTTAAGAAAAGTTCTCCAAAAGTTCCCTATGGAAGAATCCTTTGAAGCATCTGGTCGTCACAAACGGTTTGACTACTTGTGGAGCCAGAACAGACTCCGTATGAGTCAGATATCCATGTTCAGTTAACACTGCGCAAAACTGATTCCGAATGACAGTTACAGACTAGTTCTTGCGTAGTTGCACTCGATTTTTTCCATTCTACTTCACTAAACATCTCCATATGAGATCCAATTACTTGTATGGAAATGCAAGAGACCTCGGTTATGTGGATGCACTATGTCCATAGCTGGGACTTTGTGTATGTTCTCGAAATGCGTTTGTCGAGTGCTCATTAAGAAAGTTTCTATACAAGTTTCTGAATGAACTCCTTAAGAAAAGTTCTCCAAAAGATCCCTATGAAAGAATACTTTGAGGAATCAGGTCGTCACAAATGTTTTGACTACTTCTGGAGCCAACATGGACTCCGTATGAGTCAGATATCCATGTTTCAGTTAACACTGCGCAAAACTGATTCCGAACGACAGTTACAGACTAGTTCTTGTGTAGTTGCACTCGATTTTTCCATTCTACTTCACTAAACATCTCCATATGAGATCCAATTACTTGTAGGGAAATGCAAGAGACCTCGGTTATGATGATGCACTAGCTCCATAGCAGGGACTTTGTGTATGTTCTCGAAATGCGTTTGTCGAGTGCTCATTAAGAACGTTTCTGAACGAACTACTTAAGAAAAGTTCTCCAAAAGTTCCATATGAAAGAATCCTTTGAAGCATCTGGTCATCACAAACGTTTTGACTACTTGTGGAGCCTAAACATACTCCGTGTGAGTCAGATATCCATGTTTCAGTTAACACTGTGCAAATTTGATTCCGAACGACAGTTACAGACTAGTTCTTGTGTAGTTGCACTCGATTTTTTCATTCTACTTCACTAAACATCTCCATGTGAGATCCAATTACTTGTAGGGAAATGCAAGAGACCTCGGTTATGATCATGCACAAGCTCCATAGCTGGGACTTCGTGTATGTTCTCAAAATGCGTTTGTCGAGTGCTCATTTAGAAAGTTTCTATACAAGTTTCTGAACGAACTACTTAAGAAAAGTTCTCCAAAAGTTCCCTATGAAAGAATCCTTTGAAGCATCTGGTCGTCACAAATGTTTTGACTACTTGTGGAGCCAAAATGGACTCCGTATGAGTCAGATATCCATGTTTCAGTTAACACTGCGCAAAACTGATTACGAACGACAGTTACAGACTAGTTCTTGTGTAGTTGCACTCGATTTTTTCCATTCTACTTCACTAAACATCTCCATATGAGATCTAATTACTTGTAGGGAAATGCAAGAGACCTCGGTTATGAGGATGCAGTAGGTCCATAGCTGGGACTTTGTGTATGTTCTCGAAATGCGTTTGTCGAGTGCTCATTAAGAATGTTTCTATACAAGTTTCTGAACGAACTCCTTAAGAAAAGTTCTCCAAATGTTCCCTATGAAAGAATCCATTGAAGCATCTGGTCGTCACAAATGTTTTGACTACTTGTGGAGCCAAAACGTACTCCGTGTGAGTCAGATATCCGTGTTTCAGTTAACACTGTGCAAAACTGATTCCGAACGACAGTTACATACTAGTTCTTGTGTAGTTGCACTTGATTTTTTCCATTCTACTTCACTAAATATCTCCATATGAGATCCAATTACTTGTAGGGAAATGCAAGAGACCTCGGTTATGAGGATGCACTAGGTCCATATCTGGGACTTTGTGTATGTTCTCGAAATGCGTTTGTCGAGTGCTCATTAAGAAAGTTTCTATACAAGTTTCTGAATGAACTCTTTAAGAAAAGTTCTCCAAAAGTTCCCTATGACAGAATCCTTTGAAGCATCTGGTCGGCACAAACATTTTGACTACTTGTGGAGCCAAACGGACTCCGTATGAGTCAGATATCCATGTTTCAGTTAACACTGCGCAAAACTGTATACGAACGACAGTTACAGACTAGTTCTTGTGTAGTTGCACTCGATTTTTTCCATTCTACTTCACTAAAGATCTCCATATGAGATCCAGTTACTTGAAGGGAAATGCAAGAGACCTCGGTTGTGATGATGCACTAGGTCCATAGCTGGGACTTTGTGTACGTTCTCGAAATGCGTTTGTCGAGTGCTCATTAAGAAAGTTTCTATACAAGTTTCTGAACGAACTCCTTAAGAAAAGTTCTCCAAAACTTCCCTATGAAAGAGTCCATTGAAGCATCTGGTCGTCACAAACGTTTTGACTACTTGTGGAGCCAAAACGGACTCCGTGTGAGTCAGATATCCATGTTTTAGTTAACACTGCGCAAAACTGATTCCGAACGACAGTTACAGACTAGTTCTTGTGTAGTTGCACTCGATTTTTTCCATTCTACTACAATAAACATCTCCATATGATATCCAATTACTTGTAGGGAAATGCAAGAGACCTCGGTTATGAGGATGCACTAGGTCCATAGTTGGGACTTTGTGTATGTTCTGGAAATGCGTTTGTCGAGTGCTCATTAAGAAAGTTTCGATACAAGTTTCTGAACGAGCTCTTTAAGAAAAGTTCTCCAAAAGTTCCTTATGAAAGAATCCTTTGAAGCACCTGGTCGTCACAAATGTTTTGACTACTTGTGGAGCCAAAACGGATTACGTATGAGTCAGATATCCATGTTTCAGTTAACACTGCGCAAAACTGATTACGAACGACAGTTACAGACTAGTTCTTGTGTAGTTGCACTTGATTTTTTCCATTGTACTTCACTAAACATCTCCACATGAGATCCAGTTACTTGAAGGGAAATGCAAGAGACCTCGGTTATGATGATGCACTAGGTCCATAGCTGGGACTTTGTGTATATTCTTGAAATGCGTTTGTCGAGTGCTCATTAAGAAAGTTTTATACAAGTTTCTGAACGAACTCCTTAAGAAGAGTTCTCCAAAAGTTCACTATGAAAGAATCCTTTGAAGCATCTGGTCGCCACAAACGTTTTGACTACTTGTGGAGCCAACATGGACTCCGTATGAGTCAGATAACCATGTTTCAGTTAACACTGCGCTAAACTGATTCCGAACGACATTTACAGACTAGTTCTTGTGTAGTTGCACTCGATTTTTTCCATTCTACTTCACTAAACATCTCCATATGAGATCTAATTACTTGTAGGGAAATGCAAGAGACCTCAGTTATGAGGATGCACTAGGTCCATAGCTGGGACTTTGTGTATGTTCTCGAAATGCGTTTGTCGGGTGCTCATTAATAAAGTTTCTATACAAGTTTTTGAACAAACTCCTTAATAAAAGTTCTGCAAAAGTTCCCTATGAATCAATCCTTTGAAGCATCTGGTCGTCACAAACGTTTTGACTACTTGTGGAGCCAAAACGGACTCCGTATGAGTCAGATATCCATGGTTCAGTTAACACTGTGCAAAACTGATTCCGAACGACAGTTACAGACTAGTTCTTGTGTAGTTACACTCGATTTTTTCCATTCTACTTCACTAAACATCTCCATATGAGATCCAATTACTTGTAGGGAAATGCAAGAGACCTCGGTTATGATGATGCACTAGGTCCAAAGCTGGGACTTTGTGTATGTTCTCGAAATGCGTTTGTCGAGTGCTCATTAAGAAAGTTTCTATACAAGTTTCTGAACGAACTCCTTAAGAAAAGTTCTCCAAAAGATACCTATGAACGAATCCTTTGAAGCATCTGGTCGTCACAAATGTTTTGACTACTTGTGGAGCCAACATGGACTCCGTATGAGTCAGATATCCATGTTTCAGTTAACACTGCGCAAAACTGATTCCGAACGACAGTTACAGACTAGTTATGGTGTAGTTGCACTCGATTTTTCCATTCTACTTCACTAAACATCTCGATATGAGATCCAATTACTAGTAGGGAAATGCAAGAGATGTCGCTTATGAGGATGCACTAGGTCCATAGCTGGGACTTTGTGTATGTTCTCGAAATGCGTTTGTCGAGTGCTCATTAAGAATGTTTCTATACAAGTTTCTGAACGAACTCCTTAAGAAAAGTTCTCCAAAAGTTCCCTATGAAAGAATCCATTGAAGCATCTGGTCGTCACAAACGTTTTGACTACTTGTGGAGCCAAAACATACTCCGTGTGAGTCAGATATCCATGTTTCAGTTAACACTGTGCAAAACTGATTCCGAACGACAGTTACAGACTAGTTCTTGTGTAGTTGCACTCGATTTTTTCCATTCTACTTCACTAAACATCTCCATATGAGATCCAATTACTTGTAGGGAAATGCAAGAGACCTCGGTTATGAGGATGCACTAGGTCCATAGCTGGGACTTTGTGTATGTTCTGGAAATGCGTTTGTCGAGTGCTCATTAAGAAAGTTTCTATACAAGTTTCTCAACGAACTCTTTAAGAAAAGTTCTCCAAAAGTTCCCTATGAAAGAATCCTTTGAAGCATCTGGTCTTCACAAACATTTTGACTACCTGTGAAGCCAAATGGACTCCGTATGAGTCAGATATCCATGTTTCAGTTAACACTGTGCTAAACTGATTACGAACGACAGTTACAGACTAGTTCTTGTGTAGTTGCACTTGATTTTTTCAATTCTACTTCACTAAACATCTCCGTATGAGATCCAGTTACTTGAAGGGAAATGCAAGAGACCTCGGTTATGATGATGCACTAGGTCCATAGCTGGGACTTTGTGTATGTTCTTGAAATACGTTTGTCGAGTGCTCATTATGAAAGTTTCTATACAAGTTTCTGAATGAACTCCTTAAGAAAAGTTCTCCAAAAGTTCACTATGAAAGAATCCATTGAAGTATCTAGTCGTCACAAACGTTTTGACTACTTGTGGAGCCAACATGGACTCCGTATCAGTCAGATATCCATGTTTCAGTTAACACTGCGCAAAACTGATTCCGAACAACAGTTACAGACTAGTTCTTGTGTAGTTGCACTCGATTTTTCCATTCTACTTCACTAAACATCTCCATATGAGATCTAATTACTTGTAGGGAAATGCAAGAGACCTCGGTTATGAGGATGCACTAGGTCCATAGCTGGGACTTTGTGTATGTTCTCGAAATGCGTTTGTCGAGTGCTCATTAAGAAAGTTTCTATACAAGTTTCTGAACAAACTCCTTAATAAAAGTTCTCCAAAAGTTCCCTATGAAAGAATCCTTTGAAGCATCTGGTCGTCACAAACGTTTTGACTACTTGTGGAGCCAAAACGGACTCCGTATGAGTCAGATATCCATGTTTAAGTTAACACTGTGCAAAACTGATTCCGAACGACAGTTACAGACTAGTTCTTGTGTAGTTGCACTCGGTTTTTTCCATTCTACTTCACTAAACATCTCCATATGAGATGCAATTACTTGTAGGGAAATGCAAGAGACCTCGGTTATGATGATGCACTAGCTCCATAGCTTGGAGTTTGTGTAGGTTCTCAAAATGCGTTTGTCGAGTGCTTATTTAGAAAGTTTCTATACAAGTTTCTGAACGAACTACTTAAGAAGCGTTCTCCAAAAGTTCCCTATGAAAGAATCCTTTGAAGCATCTGGTCATTGCAAACGTTTTGACTACTTTTGGAGCCAAAACTTACTCCGTATGAGTTGGATATGCATATTTCAGTTAACACTGCGCTAAACTGATTCCGAACGACATTTACAGACTAGTTCTTGTGTAGTTGCACTCGATTTTTTCCATTCTACTTCACTAAACATCTCCATATGAGATCTAATTACTTGTAGGGAAATGCAAGAGACCTCGGTTATGTGGATGCACTAGGTCCATAGCTGGGACTTTGTGTATGTTCTCGAAATGCGTTTGTCGAGTGCTCATTAAGAAAGTTTCTATACAAGTTTTTGAACAAACTCCTTAATAAAAGTTCTCCAAAAGTTCCCTATGAAATAATCCTCTGAAGAATCCGGTCATCACAAACGTTTTGACTACTTGTGGAGCCAAAACGGACTCCGTATGAGTCAGATATCCATGGTTCAGATAACACTGTGCAAAACTGATTCCGAACGACAGTTACAGACTAGTTCTTGTGTAGTTGCACTCGATTTTTTCCATTCTACTTCACTAAACATCTCCATATGAGATCCAATTACTTGTAGGGAAATGCAAGAAACCTCGGTTATGATGAAGCACTAGGTCCATAGCTGGGACTTTGTGTACGTTCTCGAAATGCGTTTGTCGAGTGCTCATTAAGAAAGTTTCTATACAAGTTTCTGAACCAACTCCTTAAGAAAAGTTCTCCAAAAGTTCCCTATGAAATAATACTCTGAAGAATCCGGTCGTCACAAACGTTTTGACTTCTTGTGGATCCAAAACGGACTCCGTATGAGTCAGATATCCATGTTTCAGTTAACACTGCGCAAAACTGATTACGAACGACAGTTACAGACTAGTTCTTGTGTAGTTGCACTCGATTTTTTCATTCTACTTCACTAAACATCTCTATATGAGATCTAATTACTTGTAGGGAAATGCAAGAGACCTCGGTTATGAGGATGCACTAGGTCCATAGCTGGGACTTTGTGTATGTTCTCGAAATGCGTTTGTCGAGTGCTCATTAAGAAAGTTTCTATACAAGTTTCTGAACAAACTCCTTAAGAAAAGTTCTCCAAAAGTTCCCTATGAAAGAATCCTTTAAAGCATCTGGTCGTCACAAATGTTTTGACTACTTGTGGAGCCAAAACGGACTCCGTATCAGTCAGATATCCATGTTTCAGTTAACACTGCGCGAAACTGATTCCGAACGACAGTTACAGACTAGTTCTTGTGTAGTTGCACTCGATTTTTTCCATTCTACTTCACTAAACATCTCCATATGAGATCCAATTACTTGTAGGGAAATGCAAGAGACCTCGGTTATGAGGATGCACTAGGTACATAGCTTGGACTTTGTGTATGTTCTCGAAATGCGTTTGTCGAGTGCTCATTAAGAAAGTTTCTATACAAGTTTCTGAACAAACTCCTTAAGAAAAGTTCTCCAAAAGTTCCCTATGAAAGAATCCTTTGAAGCATCTGGTCGTCACAAATGTTTTGACTACATGTGGAGCCAAAACGGACTCCGCATGAGTCATATATCCATGTTTCAGTTAACACTTCGCAAAACGGATTCCGAACGACAGTTACAGACTAGTTCTTGTGTAGTTGCACTCAATTTTTTCCATTCTACTTCACTAAACATCTCCATATGAGATCCAATTACTTGTAGGGAAACGCAAGAGACCTTGGTTATGATGAAGCACTAGGTCCATAGCTGGAACTTTGTGTACGTTCTCGAAATGCGTTTGTCGAGTGCTCATTAAGAAAGTTTCTATACAAGTTTCTGAACCAACTCCTTAAGAAAAGTTCTCCAAAAGTTCCCTATGAAATAATACTCTGAAGAATCCGGTCGTCACAAACGTTTTGACTTCTTGTGGATCCAAAACGGACTCCGTATGAGTCAGATATCCATGTTTCAGTTAACACTGCGCAAAACTGATTACGAACGACAGTTACAGACTAGTTCTTGTGTAGTTGCACTCGATTTTTTCATTCTACTTCACTAAACATCTCCATATGACATCTAATTACTTGTAGGGAAATGCAAGAGACCTCGGTTATGAGGATGCACTAGGTCCATAGCTGTGACTTTGTGTATGTTCTCGAAATGCGTTTTTCGAGTGCTCATTAAGAAAGTTTCTATACAAGTTTCTGAAAAAACTCCTTAAGAAAAGTTCTCCAAAAGTTCCCTATGAAAGAATCCTTTAAAGCATCTGGTCGTCACAAATGTTTTGACTACTTGTGGAGCCAAAACGGACTCCGTATCAGTCAGATATCCATGTTTCAGTTAACACTGCGCAAAACTGATTCCGAACGACAGTTACAGACTAGTTCTTGTGTAGTTGCACTCGATTTTTTCCATTCTACTTCACTAAACATCTCCATATGAGATCCAATTACTTGTAGGGAAATGCAAGAGACCTCGGTTATGATGAAGCACTAGGTCCATAGCTGGGACTTTGTGTACGTTCTCGAAATGCGTTTGTCCAGTGCTCATTAAGAAAGTTTCTATACAAGTTTCTGAACCAACTCCTTAAGAAAAGTTCTCCAGAAGTTCCCTATGAAATAATCCTCTGAAGAATCCGGTCGTCACAAACGTTTTGACTTCTTGTGGAGCCAAAACGGACTCCGTATGAGTCAGATATCCATGTTTCAGTTAACACTGCGCAAAACTGATTACGAACGACAGTTACAGACTAGTTCTTGTGTAGTTGCACTCGATTTTTTCATTCTACTTCACTAAACATCTCCATATGAGATCTAATTAATTGTAGGGAAATGCAAGAGACCTCGGTTATGAGGATGCACTAGGTCCATAGCTGGGACTTTGTGTATGTTCTCGAAATGCGTTTGTCGAGTGGTCATTAAGAAAGTTTCTATACAAGTTTGTGAACAAACTCCTTAAGAAAAGTTTTTCAAAAGTTCCCTATGAAAGAATCCTTTGAAGCATCTGGTCGTCACAAACATTTTGACTACTTGTGGAGCCAAAACGAACTCCGTATGAGTCAGATATCCATGTTTCAGTTAACGCTGCGCAAAACTGATTCCGAACGACAGTTACAGACTAGTTCTTATGTAGTTGCACTCACCTTTTTCATTCTACTTCACTAAACATCTCCATGTGAGATCCAATTACTTGTAGGGAAATGCAAGAGACCTCGGTTATGAGGATGCACTAGGTCCATAGCTGGGACTTTGTGTATGTTCTTGAAATGCGTTTGTCGAGTGCTCATTAAGAAAGTTTCTATACAAGTTTCTGAACGAACTCCTTAAGAAAAGTTCTCCAAAAGTTCCCTATGGAAGAATCCTTTGAAGCATCTGGTCGTCACAAACGGTTTGACTACTTGTGGAGCCAAAACGGAATCCGTATGAGTCAGATATCCATGTTTCAGTTAACACTGCGCAAAACTAATTCCGAACGACAGTTACAGACTAGTTCTTGTGTAGTTGCACTCGATTTTTTCCATTCTACTTCACTAAACTTCTCCATATGAGATCCAATTACTTGTAGGGAAATGCAAGCAACCTTGGTTATGATGATGCACTAGGTCCATTGCTGGGACTTTGTGTAT
>NC_057811.1:114227830-114232333 GCF_018294505.1 Triticum aestivum
TCCAAAAGTTCTATATGGAAGAATCCTTTGAAGCATCTGGTCGTCACAAACGGTTTGACTACTTGTGGAGCCAAAACAGAATCCGTATGAGTCAGATATCCATGCTTCAGTTAACACTGCGCAAAACTAATTCCGAACGACAGTTACAGACTAGTTCTTGTGTAGTTGCACTCGATTTTTTCCATTCTACTTCACTAAACTTCTCCATATGAGATCCAATTACTTGTAGGGAAATGCAAGCAACCTTGGTTATGATGATGCACTAGGTCCATAGCTGGGACTTTGTGTATGTTCTCGAAATGCGTTTGTCGAGTGCTCATTAAGAAAGTTTATATACAAGTTTCTGAACAAACTCCTTAAGAAAAGTTCTCCAAAAGTTCCCTATGAAAGAATCATTTGAAGAATCCGGTCGTCACAAATGTTTTGACTTCTTGTGGAGCCAAAACGGACTCCGTATGAGTCAGATATCCATGTTTCAGTTAACACTGCGCAAAACGGATTCCGAACGACAGTTACAGACTAGTTCTTGTGTAGTGGCACTCGATTTTTTCCATTGTACTTCACTAAACATCTCCATATGAGATCCAATTACTTGTAGGGAAACGCAAGAGACCTCGGTTATGATGAAGCACTAGGTCCATAGCTGGGACTTTGTGTACGTTCTCGAAATGCGTTTGTCGAGTGCTCATTAAGAAAGTTTCTATACAAGTTTCTGAACCAACTCCTTAAGAAAAGTTCTCCAAAAGTTCCCTATGAAATAATTCTCTGAAGAATCCGGTCGTCACAAATGTTTTGACTACTTGTGGAGCCAAAATGGACTCCGTATGAGTCAGATATCCATGTTTCACTTAACATTGCGCAAAACTGATTACGAACGACAGTTACAGACTAGTTCTTGTGTAGTTGCACTCGATTTTTTCCATTCTACTTCACTAAACATCTCCATATGAGATCTAATTACTTGTAGGGAAATGCAAGAGACCTCGGTTATGAGGATGCACTAGGTCCATAGCTGGGACTTTGTGTATGTTCTCGAAATGCGTTTGTAGAGTGCTCATCAAGAAAGTTTCTATACAAGTTTCTAAACAAACTCCTTAAGAAAAGTTCTTCAAAAGTTCCCTATGAAAGAATCCTTTGAAGCATCTGGTCGTCACAAATGTTTTGACTACTTGTGGAGCCAAAACGGACTCCGTATGAGTCAGATATCCATGTTTCAGTTAACACTGCGCAAAACTGATTCCGAACGACAGTTACAGACTAGTTCTTGTGTAGTTGCACTCGATTTTTTCCATTCCACTTCACTAAACATCTCCATATGAGATCCAATTACTTGTGGGGAAATGCAAGAGACCTCGGTTGTGAGGATGCACTATGTCCATAGCTGGGACTTTGCGTATGTTCTCGAAATGCGTTAGTCGAGTGCTCATTAAGAAAGTTTCTATACAAGTTTCTGAACGAACTCCTTAAGAAAAGTTCTCCAAAAGTTCACTATGAAATAATCCTCTGAAGCACCTAGTCGTCACAAACGTTTTGACTACTTGTGGAGCCAACACGTACTCCGTATGAGTCGGATATGCATGTTTCAGTTAACACTGCGCAAAACTGATTCCGAACGACAGGTACAGACTAGTTCTTGTGTAGTTGCACCTGATTTGTTTCCATTCTACTTCACTAAACATCTACATATGAGATCCAATTACTTGTAGGGAAACGCAAGAGACCTCGGTTATGAGGATGCACTAGGTCCATAGCCGGGACTTTGTGTTTGTTCTCGAAATGCGTTTGTCGAGTGCTCATTAAGAAAGTTTCTATACAAGTTTCTGAACGAACTGCTTAAGAAAAGTTCTCCAAATGTTCCCTATGAAAGAATCCTTTGAAGCAACTGGTCTTCCCAAATGTTTTGACTACTTGTGGAGCCAAAATAGACCCCGTCCGAGTCAGATATCCATGTTTCAGTTAACACTGCGCAATACTGATTCCGGACGACAGTTACAGACTAGTTCTTGTGTAGTTGCACTCGATGTTTTCCATTCCACTTCACTAAACATCTCCATATGAGATCCAATTACTTGTGGGGAAATGCAAGAGACCTCGGTTGTGAGGATGTACTATGTCCATAGCTGGTACTTTGCGTATGTTCTCGAAATGCGTTTGTCGAGTGCTCATTAAGAAAGTTTCTATACAAGTTTCTGAACGAACTCCTTAAGAAAAGTTCTCCAAATGTTCACTATGAAATAATCCTCTGAAGCATCTGGTCGTCATAAACGTTTTGACTACTTGTGGAGCCAACATGGACTCCGTATGAGTCAGATATCCATGTTTCAGTTAACACTGCGCAAAACTGATTCCGAACGACAGTTACAGACTAGTTCTTGTGTAGTTGCACCTGATTTTTTCCCATTCTACTTCACTAAACATCTACATATGATATCCAATTACTTGTAGGGAAATGCAAGAGACTTCGGTTATGAGGATGCACTAGGTCCATAGCCGGAACTTTGTGTTTGTTCTCGAAATGCGTTTGTCGAGTGCTCATTAAGAAAGTTTCTATACAAGTTTCTGAACGAACTGCTTAAGAAAAGTTCTCCAAAAGTTCCCCATGAAAGAATCCTTCGCAGCAACTGGTCTTCACAAACGTTTTGACTACTTGTGGAGCCAAAACAGACCCCGTCTGAGTGAGATATCCATGTTTCAGTTAACGCTGCGCAAAACGAATTTTGAACGACAGTTACAGACTAGTTCTTGTGTAGTTGCACTCGATTTTTTCATTCTACTTCACTAAACATCTCCAAAAGTTCCCTATGAAAGAATCCTTTGAAGCATATGGTCTTCACAAACATTTTGACTACCCGTGGAGCCAAACGGACTCCGTATGAGTCAGATATCCATGTTTCAGTTAACACTGTGCTAAACTGATTACGAACGACAGTTACAGACTAGTTCTTGTGTAGTTGCACTCGATTTTTTCCATTCTACTTCACTAAACATCTCCGTATGAGATCCAGTTACTTGAAGGGAAATGCAAGAGACCTCGGTTATGATGATGCACTAGGTCCATAGCTGGGACTTTGTGTATGTTCTTGAAATGCGTTTGTCGAGTGCTCATTATGAAAGTTTCTATACAAGTTTCTGAATGAACTCCTTAAGAAAAGTTCTCCAAAAGTTCACTATAAAAGAATCCATTGAAGTATCTGGTCGTCACAAACGTTTTGACTACTTGTGGAGCCAACATGGACTCCGTATCAGTCAGATATCCATGTTTCAGTTAACACTGCGCAAAACTGATTCCGAACAACAGTTACAGACTAATTCTTGTGTAGTTGCACTCGATTTTTTCCATTCTACTTCACTAAACATCTCCATATGAGATCTAATGACCTGTAGGGAAATGCAAGAGACCTCGGTTATGAGGATGCACTAGGTCCATAGCTGGGACTTTGTGTATGTTCTCCAAATGCGTTTGTCGAGTGCTCATTAAGAAAGTTTCTATACAAGTTTCTGAACAAACTCCTTAATAAAAGTTCTCCAAAAGTTCACTATGAAATAATCCTTTGAAGCATCTGGTGGTAACAAACATTTGGACTACTTGTGGAGCCAACATGGACTCCGTATGAGTCAGATATCCATGTTTCAGTTAACGCTGCTCAAAACTGATTCCGAATGACAGTTACAGACTAGTTATTGTGTAGTTGCACTCGATTTTTTCCATTCTACTTCACTAAACATCACCATATGAGATCCAATTACTTGTAGGGAAATGCAAGAGACCTCGGTTATGATGATGCTCTAGCTCCATAGCTGGGAGTTTGTGTATGTTCTCTAAATGCGTTTGTCGAGTGCTCATTTAGAAAGTTTCTATACAAGTTTCTGAACGAACTACTAAAGAAGCGTTCTCCAAAAGTTCCCTATGAAAGAATCCTTTGAAGCATCTGGTCGTCACAAACATTTTGACTACTTTTGGAGCCAAAACGTACTCCGTATGAGTCGGATATGCTTATTTCAGTTAACACTGCGCAAAACTGATTCCGAACGATATTTACAAACTAGTTCTTGTGTAGTTGCACTCGATTTTTTCGATTCTACTTCACTAAACATCTCCATATGAGATCTTGTTACTTGTAGGGAAACGCAAGAGACCTCATTTATGAGGATGCACTAGGTCCATAGCTGGGACTTTGTGTATGTTCTCGAAATGCGTTTGTCGAGTGCTCATTAAGAAAGTTTCTATACAAGTTTCTAAACGAACTCCATAAGAAAAGTTCTCCAAATGTTCCTATGAAAGAATCCTTTGAAGCATCTGGTCGTCGGAAACGTTTTCACTACTTGTGGAGCCAAAACGGACTCCGTATGAGTCAGATATCCATGTTTCAGTTAACACTGCGCAAAACTAATTACGAACGACAGTTACAGACTAGTCTTGTGTAGTTGCACTCGATTTTTTCCATTCTACTTCACTAAACATCTCCATATGAGATCTAATTACTTGTAGGGAAATGCAAGAGA
>NC_057811.1:114232943-114233420 GCF_018294505.1 Triticum aestivum
TATACAAGTTTCTGAACAAACTCCTTAAGAAAAGTTCTCCAAAAGTTCCCTATGAAAGAATCATTTGAAGAATCCGGTCGTCACAAATGTTTTGACTTCTTGTGGAGCCAAAACGGACTCCGTATGAGTCAGATATCCATGTTTCAGTTAACACTGCGCAAAACGGATTCCGAACGACAGTTACAGACTAGTTCTTGTGTAGTGGCACTCGATTTTTTCCATTGTACTTCACTAAACATCTCCATATGAGATCCAATTACTTGTAGGGAAACGCAAGAGACCTCGGTTATGATGAAGCACTAGGTCCATAGCTGGGACTTTGTGTACGTTCTCGAAATGCGTTTGTCGAGTGCTCATTAAGAAAGTTTCTATACAAGTTTCTGAACCAACTCCTTAAGAAAAGTTCTCCAAAAGTTCCCTATGAAATAATTCTCTGAAGAATCCGGTCGTCACAAATGTTTTGACTACTTGTGGAGC
>NC_057811.1:114233596-114241226 GCF_018294505.1 Triticum aestivum
TCTTGTGTAGTTGCACTCGATTTTTTCCATTCTACTTCACTAAACATCTCCATATGAGATCTAATTACTTGTAGGGAAATGCAAGAGACCTCGGTTATGAGGATGCACTAGGTCCATAGCTGGGACTTTGTGTATGTTCTCGAAATGCGTTTGTAGAGTGCTCATCAAGAAAGTTTCTATACAAGTTTCTAAACAAACTCCTTAAGAAAAGTTCTTCAAAAGTTCCCTATGAAAGAATCCTTTGAAGCATCTGGTCGTCACAAATGTTTTGACTACTTGTGGAGCCAAAACGGACTCCGTATGAGTCAGATATCCATGTTTCAGTTAACACTGCGCAAAACTGATTCCGAACGACAGTTACAGACTAGTTCTTGTGTAGTTGCATTCGATTTTTTCCATTCCACTTCACTAAATATCTCCATATGAGATCCAATTACTTGTGGGGAAATGCAAGAGACCTCGGTTGTGAGGATGCACTATGTCCATAGCTGGGACTTTGCGTATGTTCTCGAAATGCGTTTGTCGAGTGCTCATTAAGAAAGTTTCTGTACAAGTTTCTGAACGAACTCCTTAAGAAAAGTTCTCCAAAAGATCACTATGAAATAATCCTCTGAAGCATCTAGTCGTCACAAACGTTTTGACTACTTGTGGAGCCAACACGTACTCCGTATGAGTCGGATATGCATGTTTCAGTTAACACTGCGCAAAACTGATTCCGAACGACAGTTACACACTAGTTCTTGTGTAGTTGCACCTGATTTTTTTCCATTCTACTTCACTAAACATCTACATATGAGATCCAATTACTTGTAGGGAAATGCAAGAGACCTCGGTTATGAGGATGCACTAGGTCCATAGCCGGGACTTTGTGTTTGTTCTCGAAATGCGTTTGTCGAGTGCTCATTAAGAAAGTTTCTATACAAGTTTCTGAACGAACTGCTTAAGAAAAGTTCTCCAAAAGTTCCCTATGAAAGAATCCTTTGAAGCAACTGGTGTTCCCAAACATTTTGACTACTTGTGGAGCCAAAACAGACCCCGTCCGAGTCAGATATCCTTGTTTCAGTTAACGCTGCGCAATACTGATTCCGGACGACAGTTACAGACTAGTTCTTGTGTAGTTGCACTCGATGTTTTCCATTCCACTTCACTAAACATCTCCATATGAGATCCAATTACTTGTGGGGAAATGCAAGAGACCTCGGTTGTGAGGATGCACTATGTCCATAGCTGGGACTTTGCGTATGTTCTCGAAATGCGTTTGTCGAGTGCTCATTAAGAAAGTTTCTATACAAGTTTCTGAACGAACTCCTTAAGAAAAGTTCTCCAAATGTTCACTATGAAATAATCCTCTGAAGCATCTGGTCGTCACAAACGTTTGGACTACTTGTGGAGCCAACATGGACTCCGTATGAGTCAGATATCCATGTTTCAGTTAACACTGCGCAAAACTGATTCCGAACGACAGTTACAGACTAGTTCTTGTGTAGTTGCACCTGATTTTTTTCCATTCTACTTCACTAAACATCTACATATGAGATCCAATTACTTGTAGGGAAATGCAAGAGACCTCGGTTATGAGGATGCACTAGGTCCATAGCCGGGACTTTGTGTTTGTTCTCGAAATGCGTTTGTCGAGTGCTCATTGAGAAAGTTTCTATACAAGTTTCTGAACGAACTGCTTAAGAAAAGTTCTCCAAAAGTTCCCTATGAAAGAATCCTTTGAAGCAACTGGTCTTGACAAACGTTTTGACTACTTGTGGAGCCAAAACAGACCCCGTCTGAGTCAGATATCCATGTTTCAGTTAACGCTGCGCAAAACTGATTTCGAACGACAGTTACAGACTAGTTCTTGTGTAGTTGCACTCGATTTTTTCATTCTACTTCACTAAACATCTCCATGTGAGATCCAATTACTTGTAGGGAAATGCAAGAGACCTCGGTTATGATCATGCACAAGCTCCATAGCTGGGACTTTGTGTATGTTCTCAAAATACGTTTGTCGAGTCCTCATTTAGAAAGTTTCTATACAAGTTTCTGAACGAACTACTTAAGAAAAGTTCTCCAAAAGTTCCCTATGAAAGAATCCTTTGAAGCATCTGGTCGTCACAAATGTTTTGACTACTTGTGGAGCCAAAATGGACTCCGTATGAGTCAGATATCCATGTTTCAGTTAACACTGCGCAAAACTGATTACGAACGACAGTTACAGACTAGTTCTTGTGTAGTTGCACTCGATTTTTTCCATTCTACTTCACTAAACATCTCCATATGAGATCTAATTACTTGTAGGGAAATGCAAGAGACCTCGGTTATGAGGATGCACTAGGTCCATAGCTGGGACTTTGTGTATGTTCTCGAAATGCGTTTGTCGAGTGCTTATTAAGAAAGTTTCTATACAAGTTTCTGAACAAACTCCTTAAGAAAAGTTCTTCAAAAGTTCCCTCTGAAAGAATCCTTTGAAGCATCTGGTCGTCACAAACGTTTTGACTACTTGTGGAGCCAAAACGTACTCCGTATGAGTCAGATATCCATGTTTCAGTTAACACTACGCAAAACTGATTCCGAACGACAGTTACAGACTAGTTCTTGTGTAGTTGCACTCGATTTTTTCCATTCTACTTCACTAAACATCTCCATATGAGATCCAATTACTTGTGGGGAAATGCAAGAGACCTCGGTTGTGAGGATGCACTATGTCCATAGCTGGGACTTTGCGTATGTTCTCGAAATGCATTTGTCGAGTGCTCATTAAGAAAGTTTCTATACAAGTTTCTGAACGAACTCCTTAAGAAAAGTTCTCCAAAAGTTCACTATGAAATAATCCTCTGAAGCATCTAGTCGTCACAAACATTTTGACTACTTGTGGAGCCAACATGGACTCCGTATGAGTCAGATATCCATGTTTCAGTTAACACTTCGCAAAACTCATTCAGAACGACAGTTACAGACTAGTTCTTGTGTAGTTGCACCTGATTTTTTTTCCATTCTACTTCACTAAACATCTACATATGAGATCCAATTACTTGTAGGGAAATGCAAGAGACCTCGGTTATGAGGATGCACTAGGTCCATAGCCGGGACTTTGTGTTTGTTCTCGAAATGCGTTTGTCGAGTGCTCATTAAGAAAGTTTCTATACAAGTTTCTGAACGAACTGCTTAAGAAAAGTTCTCCAAAAGTTCCCTATGAAATAATCCTTTGAAGCAACTGGTCTTCAAAAATGTTTTGACTACTTGTGGAGCCAAAACAGACCCCGTCTGAGTCAGATATCCATGTTTCAGTTAACGCTGCGCAAAACGAATTTCGTACGACAGTTACAGACTAGTTCTTGTGTAGTTGCACTCGATTTTTTCGTTCTACTTCACTAAACATCTCCACGTGAGATCCAATTACTTGTAGGGAAATGCAAGAGACCTCGGTTATGATGATGCACTAGCTCCATAGCTGGGACTTTGTGTATGTTCTCAAAATGCGTTTGTCGAGTGCTCATTTAGAAAGTTTCTATACATGATTCTGAACGAATTACTTAAGAAAAGTTCTCCAAATGTTCCCTATGAAAGAATCATTTGAAGCATCTGGTCGTCACAAATGTTTTGACTACTTGTGGAGCCAAAATGGACTCCGTATGAGTCAGATATCCATGTTTCAGTTAACATTGCGCAAAACTGATTACGAACGACAGTTACAGACTAGTTCTTGTGTAGTTGCACTCGATTTTTTCCATTCTACTTCACTAAACATCTCGATATGAGATCTAATTACTTGTAGGGAAATGCAAGAGACCTCAGTTATGAGGATGCACTAGGTCCATAACTGGGACTTTGTGTATGTTCTCGAAATGCGTTTGTCGTGTGCTCATCAAGAAAGTTTCTATACAAGTTTCTGAACAAACTCCTTCAGAAAAGTTCTTCAAAAGTTCCCTATGAAAGAATCCTTTGAAGCATCTGGTTGTCACAAACGTTTTGACTACTTGTGGAGCCAAAACGGACTCCGTATGAGTCAGATATCCATGTTTGAGTTAACACTGCGCAAAACTGATTCCGAACGACAGTTACAGACTAGTTCTTGTGTAGTTGCACTCGATTTTTTCCATTCTACTTCACTAAACATCTCCATATGAGATCCAATTACTTGTGGGGAAATGCAAAAGACCTCGGTTGTGAGGATGCACTATGTCCATAGCTGGGACTTTGCGTATGTTCTCGAAATGCGTTTGTCGAGTGCTCATTAAGAAAGTTTCTATACAAGTTTCTGAACGAACTCCTTAAGAAAAGTTCTCCAAAAGTTCACTATGAAATAATCCTCTGAAGCATCTAGTCGTCACAAACGCTTTGACTACTTGTGGAGCCAACACGTACTCCGTATGAGTCGGATATGCATGTTTCAGTTAACACTGCGCAAAACTGATTCCGAACGACAGTTACAGACTAGTTCTTGTGTAGTTGCACCTGATTTTTTTCCATTCTACTTCACTAAACATCTACATATGAGATCCAATTACTTGTAGGGAAACGCAAGAGACCTTGGTTATGAGGATGCACTAGGTCCATAGTCGTGACTTTGTGTTTGTTCTCGAAATGCGTTTGTCGAGTGCTCATTAAGAAAGTTTCTATACAAGTTTCTGAACGAACTGCTTAAAAAAAGTTCTCGAAAAGTTCCCTATGAAAGAATCCTTTGAAGCAACTGGTCTTCACAAACGTTTTGACTACTTGTGGAGCCAAAACAGACCCCGTCTGAGTCAGATATCCATGTTTCAGTTAACACTGCGCAAAACGAATTTCGAACGACAGTTACAGACTAGTTCTTGTGTAGTTGCACTCGATTTTTTCATTCTACTTCACTAAACATCTCCATGTGAGATCAAATTACTTGTAGGGAAATGCAAGAGACCTCGGTTATGATGATGCACTAGCTCCATAGCTGGGATTTTGTGTATGTTCTCAAAATGCGTTTGTCGAGTGCTCATTTAGAAAGTTTCTATACAAGTTTCTGAACGAACTCCTTAAGAAAAGTTCTCCAAAAGTTCACTATGAAATAATCCTCTGAAGCATCTAGTCGTCACAAACATTTTGACTACTTGTGGAGCCAACATGGACTCCCTATGAGTCAGATATCCATGTTTCATTTAACACTACGCAAAACTGATTCCGAACGACAGTTACAGACTAGTTCTTGTGTAGTTGCACCTGATTTTTTTCCATTCTACTTCACTAAACATCTACATATGAGATCCAATTACTTGTAGGGAAATGCAAGAGACCTCGGTTATGAGGATGCACTAGGTCCATAGCCGGGACTTTGTGTTTGTTCTCGAAATGCGTTTGTCGAGTGCTCATTAAGAAAGTTTCTATACAAGTTTCTGAACGAACTGCTTAAGAAAAGTTCTCCAAAAGTTCCCTATGAAAGAATCCTTTGAAGCAACTGGTCTTCACAAATGTTTTGACTACTTGTGGAGCCAAAACAGACCCCGTCTGAGTCAGATATCCATGTTTCAGTTAACGCTGCGCAAAACGAATTTCGGACGACAGTTACAGACTAGTTCTTGTGTAGTTGCACTCGATTTTTTCATTCTACTTCACTAAACATCTCCATGTGAGATCCAATTACTTGTAGGGAAATGAAAGAGACCTCGGTTATGATGATGCACTAGCTCCATAGCTGGGACTTTGTGTATGTTCTCAAAATGCGTTTGTCGAGTGCTCATTTAGAAAGTTTCTATACAAGTTTCTGAACGAACTACTTAAGAAATTTTCTCCAAAAGTTCCCTATGAAAGAATCATTTGAAGCATCTGGTCGTCACAAATGTTTTGACTACTTGTGGAGCCAAAATGGACTCCGTATGAGTCAGATATCCATGTTTCAGTTAACATTGCGCAAAACTGATTACGAACGACAGTTACAGACTAGTTCTTGTGTAGTTGCACTCGATTTTTTCCATTCTACTTCACTAAGCATCTCGATATGAGATCTAATTACTTGTAGGGAAATGCAAGAGACCTCGGTTATGAGGATGCACTAGGTCCATAGCTGGGACTTTGTGTATGTTCTCGAAATGCGTTTGTCGAGTGCTCATGAAGAAAGTTTCTATACAAGTTTCTGAACAAACTCCTTCAGAAAAGTTCTTCAAAAGTTCCCTATGAAAGAATCCTTTGAAGCATCTGGTCGTCACAAATGTTTTGACTACTTGTGGAGCCAAAACGGACTCCGTTTGAGTCAGATATCCATGTTTGAGTTAACACTGCGCAAAACTGATTCCGAACGACAGTTACAGACTAGTTCTTGTGTAGTTGCACTCGATTTTTTCCATTCTACTTCACTAAACATCTCCATATGAGATCCAATTACTTGTGGGGAAATGCAAAAGACCTCGGTTGTGAGGATGCACTATGTCCATAGTTGGGACTTTGCGTATGTTCTCGAAATGCGTTTGTCGAGTGCTCATTAAGAAAGTTTCTATACAAGTTTCTGAACGAACTCCTTAAGAAAAGTTCTCCAAAAGTTCACTATGAAATAATCCTCTGAAGCATCTAGTCGTCACAAACGTTTTGACTACTTGTGGAGCCAACACGTACTCCGTATGAGTCGGATATGCATGTTTCAGTTAACACTGCGCAAAACTGATTCCGAACGACAGTTACAGACTAGTTCTTGTGTAGTTGCACCTGATTTTTTTCCATTCTACTTCACTAAACATCTACATATGAGATCCAATTACTTGTAGGGAAACGCAAGAGACCTCGGTTATGAGGATGCACTAGGTCCATAGCCGGGACTTTGTGTTTGTTCTCGAAATGCGTTTGTCGAGTGCTCATTAAGAAAGTTTCTATACAAGTTTCTGAACGAACTGCTTAAGAAAAGTTCTCCAAAAGTTCCCTATGAAAGAATCCTTTGAAGCAACTGGTCTTCACAAACGTTTTGACTACTTGTGGAGCCAAAACAGACCCCGTCTGAGTCAGATATCCATGTTTCAGTTAACGCTGCGCAAAACGAATTTCGAACGACAGTTACAGACTAGTTCTTGTGTAGTTGCACTCGATTTTTTCATTCTACTTCACTAAACATCTCCATGTGAGATCCAATTACTTGTAGGGAAATGCAAGAGACCCCGGTTATGATGATGCACTAGCTCCATAGCTGGGATTTTGTGTATGTTCTCAAAATGCGTTTGTCGAGTGCTCATTTAGAAAGTTTCTATACAAGTTTCTGAACGAACTACTTAAGAAAAGTTCTCCAAAAGTTCCCTATGAAAGAATCCTTTGAAGCATCTGGTCGTCACAAATGTTTTGACTACTTGTGGAGCCAAAATGGACTCCGTATGAGTCAGATATCCATGTTTCAATTAACACTGCGCAAAACTGATTACGAACGACAGTTACAGACTAGTTCTTGTGTAGTTGCACTCGATTTTTTCCATTCTACTTCACTAAACATCTCCATATGAGATCTAGTTACTTGTAGGGAAATGCAAGAGACCTCGGTTATGAGGATGCACTAGGTCCATAGCTGGGACTTTGTGTATGTTCTCGAAATGCGTTTGTCGAGTGCTCATTAAGAAAGTTTCTATACAAGTTTCTGAACAAACTCCTTAAGAAAAGTTCTTCAAAGGTTCCCTATGAAAGAATCCTTTGAAGC
>NC_057811.1:114241416-114241849 GCF_018294505.1 Triticum aestivum
AAATGCAAGAGACCTCGGTTATGATGATGCACTAGCTCCATAGCTGGGATTTTGTGTATGTTCTCAAAATGCGTTTGTCGAGTGCTCATTTAGAAAGTTTCTATACAAGTTTCTGAACGAACTACTTAAGAAAAGTTCTCCAAAAGTTTCCTATGAAAGAATCCTTTGAAGCATCTGGTCGTCACAAATGTTTTGACTACTTGTGGAGCCAAAATGGACTCCGTATGAGTCAGATATCCATGTTTCAGTTAACACTGCGCAAAACTGATTACGAACGACAGTTACAGACTAGTTCTTGTGTAGTTGCACTCGATTTTTTCCATTCTACTTCACTAAACATCTCCATATGGGATCTAGTTACTTGTAGGGAAATGCAAGAGACCTCGGTTATGAGGATGCACTAGGTCCATAGCTGGGACTTTGTGTATGTTCT
>NC_057811.1:114241859-114242330 GCF_018294505.1 Triticum aestivum
GAAATGCGTTTGTCGAGTGCTCATTAAGAAAGTTTCTATACAAGTTTCTGAACAAACTCCTTAAGAAAAGTTCTTCAAAGGTTCCCTATGAAAGAATCCTTTGAAGCATCTCGTCGTCACAAACGTTTTGACTACTTGTGGAGCCAAAACGGACTCCGTATGAGTCAGATATCCATGTTTCAGTTAACACAGCGCAAAACTGAATCCGAACGACAGTTACTGACTAGTTCTTGTGTAGTTGCACTCGATTTTTTCCATTCTACTTCACTAAACATCTCCATATGAGATCCAATTACTTGTGGGGAAATGCAAGAGACCTCGGTTGTGAGGATGCACTATGTCCATAGCTGGGACTTTGCGTATGTTCTCAAAATGCGTTTGTCGAGTGCTCATTAAGAAAGTTTCTATACAAGTTTTTGAATGAACTCCTTAAGAAAAGTTCTCCAAAAGTTCACTATCAAATAATCCTCT
>NC_057811.1:114242448-114242838 GCF_018294505.1 Triticum aestivum
AAGCATCTAGTCGTCACAAACGTTTTGACTACTTGTGGAGCCAACATGGACTCCGTATGAGTCAGATATCCATCTTTCAGTTAACACTGCGCAAAACTGATTCCGAACGACAGTTACACAATAGTTCTTGTGTAGTTGTACCTGATTTTTTCCATTCTACTTCACTAAACATCTACATATGAGATCCAATTACTTGTAGGGAAATGCAAGAGACCTCGGTTATGAGGATGCACTAGGTCCATAGCCGGGACTTTGTGTTTGTTCTCGAAATGCGTTTGTCGAGTGCTCATTAAGAAAGTTTCTATACAAGTTTCTGAACGAACTGCTTAAGAAAAGTTCTCCAAAAGTTCCCTATGAAAGATTCCTTTGAAGCAACTGGTCTTCACAAAC
>NC_057811.1:114243405-114244834 GCF_018294505.1 Triticum aestivum
AAGAGACCTCGGTTATGATGATGCACTAGCTCCATAGCTGGGACTTTGTGTATGTTCTCAAAATGCGTTTGTCGAGTGCTCATTTAGAAAGTTTCTATACAAGTTTCTGAACGAACTACTTAAGAAATTTTCTCCAAAAGTTCCCTATGAAAGAATCATTTGAAGCATCTGGTCGTCACAAATGTTTTGACTACTTGTGGAGCCAAAATGGACTCCGTATGAGTCAGATATCCATGTTTCAGTTAACATTGCGCAAAACTGATTACGAACGACAGTTACAGACTAGTTCTTGTGTAGTTGCACTCGATTTTTTCCATTCTACTTCACTAAACATCTCGATATGAGATCTAATTACTTGTAGGGAAATGCAAGAGACCTCGGTTATGAGGATGCACTAGGTCCATAGCTGGGACTTTGTGTATGTTCTCGAAATGCGTTTGTCGAGTGCTCATCAAGAAAGTTTCTATACAAGTTTCTGAACAAACTCCTTCAGAAAAGTTCTTCAAAAGTTCCCTATGAAAGAATCCTTTGAAGCATCTGGTCGTCACAAATGTTTTGACTACTTGTGGAGCCAAAACGGACTCCGTATGAGTCAGATATCCATGTTTGAGTTAACACTGCGCAAAACTGATTCCGAACGACAGTTACAGACTAGTTCTTGTGTAGTTGCACTCGATTTTTTCCATTCTACTTCACTAAACATCTCCATATGAGATCCAATTACTTGTGGGGAAATGCAAAAGACCTCGGTTGTGAGGATGCACTATGTCCATACCTGGGACTTTGCGTATGTTCTCGAAATGCGTTTGTCGAGTGCTCATTAAGAAAGTTTCTATACAAGTTTCTGAACGAACTCCTTAAGAAAAGTTCTCCAAAAGTTCACTATGAAATAATCCTCTGAAGCATCTAGTCGTCACAAACGTTTTGACTACTTGTGGAGCCAACACGTACTCCGTATAAGTCGGATATGCATGTTTCAGTTAACACTGCGCAAAACTGATTCCGAACGACAGTTACAGACTAGTTCTTGTGTAGTTGCACCTGATTTTTTTTCCATTCTACTTCACTAAACATCTACATATGAGATCCAATTACTTGTAGGGAAATGCAAGAGACCTCGGTTATGAGGATGCACTAGGTCCATAGCCGGGACTTTGTGTTTGTTCTCGAAATGCGTTTGTCGAGTGCTCATTAAGAAAGTTTCTATACAAGTTTCTGAACGAACTGCTTAAGAAAAGTTCTCCAAAAGTTCCCTATGAAAGAATCCTTTGAAGCAACTGGTCTTCACAAACGTTTTGACTACTTGTGGAGCCAAAACAGACCCCGTCTGAGTCAGATATCCATGTTTCAGTTAACGCTGCGCAAAACGAATTTTGAACGACAGTTACAGACTAGTTCTTGTGTAGTTGCACTCGATTTTTTCATTCTA
>NC_057811.1:114245200-114245746 GCF_018294505.1 Triticum aestivum
AATTACTTGTAGGGAAATGCAAGAGACCTCGGTTATGATGATGCACTAGCTCCATAGCTGGGATTTTGTGTATGTTCTCAAAATGCGTTTGTCGAGTGCTCATTTAGAAAGTTTCTATACAAGTTTCTGAACGAACTCCTTAAGAAAAGTTCTCCAAAAGTTCACTATGAAATAATCCTCTGAAGCATCTAGTCGTCACAAACATTTTGACTACTTGTGGAGCCAACATGGACTCCGTATGAGTCAGATATCCATGTTTCATTTAACACTACGCAAAACTGATTCCGAACGACAGTTACAGACTAGTTCTTGTGTAGTTGCACCTGATTTTTTTCCATTCTACTTCACTAAACATCTACATATGAGATCCAATTACTTGTAGGGAAATGCAAGAGACCTCGGTTATGAGGATGCACTAGGTCCATAGCCGGGACTTTGTGTTTGTTCTCGAAATGCGTTTGTCGAGTGCTCATTAAGAAAGTTTCTATACAAGTTTCTGAACGAACTGCTTAAGAAAAGTTCTCCAAAAGTTCCCTATGAAAGAAT
>NC_057811.1:114246035-114248719 GCF_018294505.1 Triticum aestivum
GAAATGCGTTTGTCGAGTGCTCATTAAGAAAGTTTCTATACAAGTTTCTGAACAAACTCCTTAAGAAAAGTTCTTCAAAGGTTCCCTATGAAAGAATCCTTTGAAGCATCTCGTCGTCACAAACGTTTTGACTACTTGTGGAGCCAAAACGGACTCCGTATGAGTCAGATATCCATGTTTCAGTTAACACAGCGCAAAACTGAATCCGAACGACAGTTACTGACTAGTTCTTGTGTAGTTGCACTCGATTTTTTCCATTCTACTTCACTAAACATCTCCATATGAGATCCAATTACTTGTGGGGAAATGCAAGAGACCTCGGTTGTGAGGATGCACTATGTCCATAGCTGGGACTTTGCGTATGTTCTCAAAATGCGTTTGTCGAGTGCTCATTAAGAAAGTTTCTATACAAGTTTTTGAATGAACTCCTTAAGAAAAGTTCTCCAAAAGTTCACTATCAAATAATCCTCTGAAGCATCTAGTCGTCACAAACGTTTTGACTACTTGTGGAGCCAACATGGACTCCGTATGAGTCAGATATCCATCTTTCAGTTAACACTGCGCAAAACTGATTCCGAACGACAGTTACACAATAGTTCTTGTGTAGTTGTACCTGATTTTTTCCATTCTACTTCACTAAACATCTACATATGAGATCCAATTACTTGTAGGGAAATGCAAGAGACCTCGGTTATGAGGATGCACTAGGTCCATAGCCGGGACTTTGTGTTTGTTCTCGAAATGCGTTTGTCGAGTGCTCATTAAGAAAGTTTCTATACAAGTTTCTGAACGAACTGCTTAAGAAAAGTTCTCCAAAAGTTCCCTATGAAAGATTCCTTTGAAGCAACTGGTCTTCACAAACGTTTTGACTACTTGTGGAGCCAAAACAGACCCCGTCTGAGTCAGATATCCATGTTTCAGTTAACGCTGCGCAAAACGAATTTTGAACGACAGTTACAGACTAGTTCTTGTGTAGTTGCACTCGATTTTTTCATTCTACTTCACTAAACATCTCCATGTGAAATCCAATTACTTGTAGGGAAATGCAAGAGACCTCGGTTATGATGATGCACTAGCTCCATAGCTGGGATTTTGTGTATGTTCTCAAAATGCGTTTGTCGAGTGCTCATTTAGAAAGTTTCTATACAAGTTTCTGAACGAACTCCTTAAGAAAAGTTCTCCAAAAGTTCACTATGAAATAATCCTCTGAAGCATCTAGTCGTCACAAACATTTTGACTACTTGTGGAGCCAACATGGACTCCGTATGAGTCAGATATCCATGTTTCATTTAACACTACGCAAAACTGATTCCGAACGACAGTTACAGACTAGTTCTTGTGTAGTTGCACCTGATTTTTTTCCATTCTACTTCACTAAACATCTACATATGAGATCCAATTACTTGTAGGGAAATGCAAGAGACCTCGGTTATGAGGATGCACTAGGTCCATAGCCGGGACTTTGTGTTTGTTCTCGAAATGCGTTTGTCGAGTGCTCATTAAGAAAGTTTCTATACAAGTTTCTGAACGAACTGCTTAAGAAAAGTTCTCCAAAAGTTCCCTATGAAAGAATCCTTTGAAGCAACTGGTCTTCACAAACGTTTTGACTACTTGTGGAGCCAAAACAGACCCCGTCTGAGTCAGATATCCATGTTTCAGTTAACGCTGCGCAAAACGAATTTTGAACGACAGTTACAGACTAGTTCTTGTGTAGTTGCACTCGATTTTTTCATTCTACTTCACTAAACATCTCCATGTGAGATCCAATTACTTGTAGGGAAATGCAAGAGACCTCGGTTATGATGATGCACTAGCTCCATAGCTGGGATTTTGTGTATGTTCTCAAAATGCGTTTGTCGAGTGCTCATTTAGAAAGTTTCTATACAAGTTTCTGAACGAACTACTTAAGAAAAGTTCTCCAAAAGTTTCCTATGAAAGAATCCTTTGAAGCATCTGGTCGTCACAAATGTTTTGACTACTTGTGGAGCCAAAATGGACTCCGTATGAGTCAGATATCCATGTTTCAGTTAACACTGCGCAAAACTGATTACGAACGACAGTTACAGACTAGTTCTTGTGTAGTTGCACTCGATTTTTTCCATTCTACTTCACTAAACATCTCCATATGGGATCTAGTTACTTGTAGGGAAATGCAAGAGACCTCGGTTATGAGGATGCACTAGGTCCATAGCTGGGACTTTGTGTATGTTCTTGAAATGCGTTTGTCGAGTGCTCATTAAGAAAGTTTCTATACAAGTTTCTGAACAAACTCCTTAAGAAAAGTTCTTCAAAGGTTCCCTATGAAAGAATCCTTTGAAGCATCTCGTCGTCACAAACGTTTTGACTACTTGTGGAGCCAAAACGGACTCCGTATGAGTCAGATATCCATGTTTCAGTTAACACAGCGCAAAACTGAATCCGAACGACAGTTACTGACTAGTTCTTGTGTAGTTGCACTCGATTTTTTCCATTCTACTTCACTAAACATCTCCATATGAGATCCAATTACTTGTGGGGAAATGCAAGAGACCTCGGTTGTGAGGATGCACTATGTCCATAGCTGGGACTTTGCGTATGTTCTCAAAATGCGTTTGTCGAGTGCTCATTAAGAAAGTTTCTATACAAGTTTTTGAATGAACTCCTTAAGAAAAGTTCTCCAAAAGTTCACTATCAAATAATCCTCT
>NC_057811.1:114248729-114249371 GCF_018294505.1 Triticum aestivum
CTTTGAAGCAACTGGTCTTCACAAATGTTTTGACTATTTGTGGAGCCAAAACAGACCCCGTCTGAGTCAGATATCCATGTTTCAGTTAACGCTGCGCAAAACGAATTTCGGACGACAGTTACAGACTAGTTCTTGTGTAGTTGCACTCGATTTTTTCATTCTACTTCACTAAACATCTCCATGTGAGATCCAATTACTTGTAGGGAAATGCAAGAGACCTCGGTTATGATGATGCACTAGCTCCATAGCTGGGACTTTGTGTATGTTCTCAAAATGCGTTTGTCGAGTGCTCATTTAGAAAGTTTCTATACAAGTTTCTGAACGAACTACTTAAGAAATTTTCTCCAAAAGTTCCCTATGAAAGAATCATTTGAAGCATCTGGTCGTCACAAATGTTTTGACTACTTGTGGAGCCAAAATGGACTCCGTATGAGTCAGATATCCATGTTTCAGTTAACATTGCGCAAAACTGATTACGAACGACAGTTACAGACTAGTTCTTGTGTAGTTGCACTCGATTTTTTCCATTCTACTTCACTAAACATCTCGATATGAGATCTAATTACTTGTAGGGAAATGCAAGAGACCTCGGTTATGAGGATGCACTAGGTCCATAGCTGGGACTTTGTGTATGTTCTCGAA
>NC_057811.1:114249381-114249852 GCF_018294505.1 Triticum aestivum
GAAATGCGTTTGTCGAGTGCTCATTAAGAAAGTTTCTATACAAGTTTCTGAACAAACTCCTTAAGAAAAGTTCTTCAAAGGTTCCCTATGAAAGAATCCTTTGAAGCATCTCGTCGTCACAAACGTTTTGACTACTTGTGGAGCCAAAACGGACTCCGTATGAGTCAGATATCCATGTTTCAGTTAACACAGCGCAAAACTGAATCCGAACGACAGTTACTGACTAGTTCTTGTGTAGTTGCACTCGATTTTTTCCATTCTACTTCACTAAACATCTCCATATGAGATCCAATTACTTGTGGGGAAATGCAAGAGACCTCGGTTGTGAGGATGCACTATGTCCATAGCTGGGACTTTGCGTATGTTCTCAAAATGCGTTTGTCGAGTGCTCATTAAGAAAGTTTCTATACAAGTTTTTGAATGAACTCCTTAAGAAAAGTTCTCCAAAAGTTCACTATCAAATAATCCTCT
>NC_057811.1:114249862-114251986 GCF_018294505.1 Triticum aestivum
AAGAGACCTCGGTTATGATGATGCACTAGCTCCATAGCTGGGACTTTGTGTATGTTCTCAAAATGCGTTTGTCGAGTGCTCATTTAGAAAGTTTCTATACAAGTTTCTGAACGAACTACTTAAGAAATTTTCTCCAAAAGTTCCCTATGAAAGAATCATTTGAAGCATCTGGTCGTCACAAATGTTTTGACTACTTGTGGAGCCAAAATGGACTCCGTATGAGTCAGATATCCATGTTTCAGTTAACATTGCGCAAAACTGATTACGAACGACAGTTACAGACTAGTTCTTGTGTAGTTGCACTCGATTTTTTCCATTCTACTTCACTAAACATCTCGATATGAGATCTAATTACTTGTAGGGAAATGCAAGAGACCTCGGTTATGAGGATGCACTAGGTCCATAGCTGGGACTTTGTGTATGTTCTCGAAGTGCGTTTGTCGAGTGCTCATCAAGAAAGTTTCTATACAAGTTTCTGAACAAACTCCTTCAGAAAAGTTCTTCAAAAGTTCCCTATGAAAGAATCCTTTGAAGCATCTGGTCGTCACAAATGTTTTGACTACTTGTGGAGCCAAAACGAACTCCGTATGAGTCAGATATCCATGTTTGAGTTAACACTGCGCAAAACTGATTCCGAACGACAGTTACAGACTAGTTCTTGTGTAGTTGCACTCGATTTTTTCCATTCTACTTCACTAAACATCTCCATATGAGATCCAATTACTTGTGGGGAAATGCAAAAGACCTCGGTTGTGAGGATGCACTATGTCCATAGCTGGGACTTTGCGTATGTTCTCGAAATGCGTTTGTCGAGTGCTCATTAAGAAAGTTTCTATACAAGTTTCTGAACGAACTCCTTAAGAAAAGTTCTCCAAAAGTTCACTATGAAATAATCCTCTGAAGCATCTAGTCGTCACAAACGTTTTGACTACTTGTGGAGCCAACACGTACTCCGTATGAGTCGGATATGCATGTTTCAGTTAACACTGTGCAAAACTGATTCCGAACGACAGTTACAGACTAGTTCTTGTGTAGTTGCACCTGATTTTTTTCCATTCTACTTCACTAAACATCTACATATGAGATCCAATTACTTGTAGGGAAATGCAAGAGACCTCGGTTATGAGGATGCACTAGGTCCATAGCCGGGACTTTGTGTTTGTTCTCGAAATGCGTTTGTCGAGTGCTCATTAAGAAAGTTTCTATACAAGTTTCTGAACGAACTGCTTAAGAAAAGTTCTCCAAAAGTTCCCTATGAAAGAATCCTTTGAAGCAACTGGTCTTCACAAACGTTTTGACTACTTGTGGAGCCAAAACAGACCCCATCTGAGTCAGATATCCATGTTTCAGTTAACGCTGCGCAAAACGAATTTTGAACGACAGTTACAGACTAGTTCTTGTGTAGTTGCACTCGATTTTTTCATTCTACTTCACTAAACATCTCCATGTGAGATCCAATTACTTGTAGGGAAATGCAAGAGACCTCGGTTATGATGATGCACTAGCTCCATAGCTGGGATTTTGTGTATGTTCTCAAAATGCGTTTGTCGAGTGCTCATTTAGAAAGTTTCTATACAAGTTTCTGAACGAACTACTTAAGAAAAGTTCTCAAAAGTTTCCTATGAAAGAATCCTTTGAAGCATCTGGTCGTCACAAATGTTTTGACTACTTGTGGAGCCAAAATGGACTCCGTATGAGTCAGATATCCATGTTTCAGTTAACACTGCGCAAAACTGATTACGAACGACAGTTACAGACTAGTTCTTGTGTAGTTGCACTCGATTTTTTCCATTCTACTTCACTAAACATCTCCATATGGGATCTAGTTACTTGTAGGGAAATGCAAGAGACCTCGGTTATGAGGATGCACGAGGTCCATAGCTGGGACTTTGTGTATGTTCTCGAAATGCGTTTGTCGAGTGCTCATTAAGAAAGTTTCTATACAAGTTTCTAAACAAACTCCTTAAGAAAAGTTCTTCAAAGGTTCCCTATGAAAGAATCCTTTGAAGCATCTCGTCGTCACAAACGTTTTGACTACTTGTGGAGCCAAAACGGACTCCGTATGAGTCAGATATCCATGTTTCAGTTAACACAGCGCAAAACTGAATCCGAACGACAGTTACA
>NC_057811.1:114252140-114275611 GCF_018294505.1 Triticum aestivum
TATGTTCTCAAAATGCGTTTGTCGAGTGCTCATTAAGAAAGTTTCTATACAAGTTTTTGAATGAACTCCTTAAGAAAAGTTCTCCAAAAGTTCACTATGAAATAATCCTCTGAAGCATCTAGTCGTCACAAACGTTTTGACTACTTGTGGAGCCAACATGGACTCCGTATGAGTCAGATATCCATCTTTCAGTTAACACTACGCAAAACTGATTCCGAACGACAGTTACAGACTAGTTCTTGTGTAGTTGCACCTGATTTTTTCCATTCTACTTCACTAAACATCTACATATGAGATCCAATTACTTGTAGGGAAATGCAAGAGACCTCGGTTATGAGGATGCACTAGGTCCATAGCCGGGACTTTGTGTTTGTTCTCGAAATGCGTTTGTCGAGTGCTCATTAAGAAAGTTTCTATACAAGTTTCTGAACGAACTGCTTAAGAAAAGTTCTCCAAAAGTTCCCTATGAAAGAATCCTTTGAAGCAACTGGTCTTCACAAACGTTTTGACTACTTGTGGAGCCAAAACAGACCCCGTCTGAGTCAGATATCCATGTTTCAGTTAACGCTGCGCAAAACGAATTTTGAACGACAGTTACAGACTAGTTCTTGTGTAGTTGCACTCGATTTTTTCATTCTATTTCACTAAACATCTCCATGTGAGATCCAATTACTTGTAGGAAAATGCAAGAGACCTCGGTTATGATGATGCACTAGCTCCATAGCTGGGATTTTGTGTATGTTCTCAAAATGCGTTTGTCGAGTGCTCATTTAGAAAGTTTCTATACAAGTTTCTGAACGAACTACTTAAGAAAAGTTCTCCAAAAGTTTCCTATGAAAGAATCCTTTGAAGCATCTGGTCGTCACAAATGTTTTGACTACTTGTGGAGCCAAAATGGACTCCGTATGAGTCAGATATCCATGTTTCAGTTAACACTGCGCAAAACTGATTACGAACGACAGTTACAGACTAGTTCTTGTGTAGTTGCACTCGATTTTTTCCATTCTACTTCACTAAACATCTCCATATGGGATCTAGTTACTTGTAGGGAAATGCAAGAGACCTCGGTTATGAGGATGCACTAGGTCCATAGCTGGGACTTTGTGTATGTTCTCGAAATGCGTTTGTCGAGTGCTCATTAAGAAAGTTTCTATACAAGTTTCTGAACAAACTCCTTAAGAAAAGTTCTTCAAAGGTTCCCTATGAAAGAATCCTTTGAAGCATCTCGTCGTCACAAACGTTTTGACTACTTGTGGAGCCAAAACGGACTCCGTATGAGTCAGATATCCATGTTTCAGTTAACACAGCGCAAAACTGAATCCGAACGACAGTTACTGACTAGTTCTTGTGTAGTTGCACTCGATTTTTTCCATTCTACTTCACTAAACATCTCCATATGAGATCCAATTACTTGTGGGGAAATGCAAGAGACCTCGGTTGTGAGGATGCACTATGTCCATAGCTGGGACTTTGCGTATGTTCTCAAAATGCGTTTGTCGAGTGCTCATTAAGAAAGTTTCTATACAAGTTTTTGAATGAACTCCTTAAGAAAAGTTCTCCAAAAGTTCACTATCAAATAATCCTCTGAAGCATCTAGTCGTCACAAACGGGTCTGACTACTTGTGGAGCCAAAACGGAATCCGTATGTGTCAGATATCCATGTTTCAGTTAACACTGCGCAAAACTAATTCCGAACGACAGTTACAGACTAGTTCTTGTGTAGTTGCACTCGATTTTTTCCATTCTACTTCACTAAACATCTCCATATGAGATCCAATTACTTGTAGGGAAATGCAAGAGACCTCGGTTATGATGATGCACTAGGTCCATAGCTGGGACTTGTGGAGCCAAAACGGACTCCGTATGAGTCAGATATCCATGTTTCAGTTAACACTGCGCAAAACCGATTATGAACGACAGTTATAGACTAGTTCTTGTGTAGTTGCACTCGATTTTTTCCATTATACTTCAGTAAACATCTCCATATGAGATCTAATTACTTGTAGGGAAATGCAAGAGACCTCGGTTATGATGATGCACTAGGTCCATAGCTGGGACTTTGTGTATGTTCTCGAAATGCGTTTGTCGAGTGCTCATTAAGAAAGTTTCTATACAAGTTTCTGAACGAACTCCATAAGAAAAGTTCTCCAAAAGTTCACTATGAAAGAATCCTTTGAATCATCTGGTCGTCACAAACGTTTTGACTACTTGTGGAGCCAACATGGACTCCGTATGAGTCAGATATCCATGTTTCAGTTAACACTGCGCAATACTGATTCCGAACGACAGTTACAGACTAGTTCATGTGTAGTTGCACCTGATTTTTTTCCATTCTACTTCAATAAACATCTCCATATGAGATCCAATAACTTGTAGGGAAATGCAAGAGACCTCGGTTATGAGGATGCACTAGGTCCATAGCTGGGACTTTGTGTATGTTCTCGCAATGCGTTTGTCGAGTGCTCATTAAAAAAGTTTCTATAGAAGTTTCTATAGAAGTTTCTGAACGAACTCCTTGAGAAAAGTTCTCCAAAAGTTCCCTATGAAAGAATCCTTTGAAGCAACTGGTCGTCACAAACGTTTTGACTACTTGTGGAGCCAAAACAGACTCCGTATGTGTCAGATATCCATGTTTAAGTTAACGCTGCGCAAAACTGATTCCGAACGATAGTTACAGACTAGTTCTTGTGTAGTTGTACTCGATTTTTTTCCATTCTACTTCACTAAAAATCTCCATATGAGATCCAATTACTTGTAGGGAAATGCAAGAGACCTTGGTTATGATGATGCACTAGCTCCATAGCTGGGACTTTGTGTATGTTCTCGAAATGCGTTTGTCGAATGCTCATTAAGAAAGTTTCTATACAAGTTTCTGAACGAACTACTTAAGAAAGGTTCTCCAAAAGTTCCCGATGAAAGAATCCTTTGAAGCAACTGGTCGTCACAAATGTTTTGACTACTTGTGGAGCCGAAACAGACTCCGTATGAGTCAGATATCCATGTTTAAGTTAACGCTGCGCAAAACTGATTCCGAACGACAGTTACAGACTAGTTCTTGTGTAGTTGCACTCGATTTTTTCCATTGTCCTTCACTAAACATCTCCATATGAGATCCAGTTACTTGTAGGGAAATGCAAGAGACCTCAGTTATGAGGATGCACTAGGTCCATAGCTGGGACTTTGTGTATCTTCTCGAAATGCGTTTGTCGAGTGCTCAGTAAGAAAGTTTCTATACAAGTTTCTAAACGAACTCCATAAGAAAAGTTCTCCAAAAGTTCCCTATGAAAGAATCCTTTGAAGCATCTGGTCGTCAGAAATGTTTTCACTACTTGTGGAGCCAAAACGGACTCCGTATGAGTCAGATATCCATGTTTCATTTAACATTGCGCAATACTGATTCCGAACGACAGTTACAGACTACTTCTTGTGTAGTTGCACTCAATTTTTTCCATTCTAGTTCACTAAACATCTCCATATGAGATCCAATTACTTGTAGGGAAATGCAAGATACCTCGATTACGAGGATGCACTAGGTCCATAGTTGGGACTTTCTGTATGTTCTCGAAATGCGTTTATCGAGTGCTCATTAAGAAAGTTTCTATACAAGTTTCTGAACGAACTCCTTGAGAAAAGTTCTCCAAAGTTTCCCTATGGAAGAATCCTTTGAAGCATCTGGTCGTCACAAACATTTTGACTACTTGTGGAACCAAAACGGAATCCGTATGAGTCAGATATCCATGTTTCAGTTAACACTGCGGAAATCTAATTCCGAACGACAGTTACAGACTAGTTCTTGTGTAGTTGCACTCGATTTTTTTCCATTCTACTTCACTAAACATCTCCATAAGAGATCCAATTACTTGTAGGGAAATGCAAGAGACCTCGGTTCTGGTGATACACTAGGTCCATAGCTGGGACTTTGTGTATGTTCTCGAAACGCGTTTGTCGAGTGGTCATTAAGAAAGTTTCTATACAAGTTTCTGAACGAACTCTTTAAGAAAAGTTCTCCAAAAGTTCCCTATAAAAGAATCCTTTGAAGCATCTGGCCGTCACAAACGTTTTGACTACTTGTGGAGCCAAAATGGACTCCGTATGAGTCAGATATCCATATTTCAGTTAACACTGCGCAAAACTGATTACGAACTATAGTTACAGACTAGTTCTTGTGTAGCTGCACTCGATATTTTCCTTTACACTTCACTAAACATCTCCATATGAGATCCAATTAATTGTAGGGAAATGCAAGAGACCTCGGTTATGATGATGCACTAGCTCCATAGCTGGGACTTTGTGTATGTTTTCGAAATGCGTTTGTCGAGTGCTCAATAAGAAAGTTTCTATACAAGTTTCTGAACGAACTACTTAAGAAAGGTTCTCCAAAAGTTCCCTATGAAAGAATCCTTTGAAGCATCTGGTCGTCACAAACGTTTTGACTACTTGTGGAGCCAGAACGGACTCCGTATGAGTTGGATATCCATGTTTCAGTTAACACTGCGCAAAACTGATTCCGAACGATTGTTACAGACTAGTTCTTGTGTAGTTGCACTCGATTTTTTCCATTCTACTTCACTAAACATCTCCATATGAGATCCAGTTACTTGTTGGGAAATGCAAGAGACCTCGCTTATGAGGATGCACTAGGTCCATCGCTGGGACTTTGTGTATGTTCTAGAAATGCGTTTGTCGAGTGCTCATTAAGAAAGTTTCTATACAAGTTTCTAAACGAACTCCATAAGAAAAGTTCTCCAAAAGTTCCCTATGAAAGAATCCTTTGAAGCATCTGGTCGTCAGAAATGTTTTCACTACTTGTGGAGCCAAAACGGACTCCGTATGAGTCAGATATCCTTGTTTCATTTAACACTGCGCAAAACTGATTACGAACTATAGTTACAGACTAGTTCTTGTGTAGTTGCACTCGATATTTTCCATTACACTTCACTAAACATCTCCATATGAGATCCAATTAATTGTAGGGAAATGCAAGAGACCTCGATTATGAGGATGCACTAGGTCCATAGCTGGGACTTACTGTATGTTCTCGAATTGCGTTTGTCGAGTCCTCATTAAGAAAGTTTCTATACAAGTTTCTGAACGAACTCCTTAAGAAAAGTTCTCCAAAATTTCCCTATGGAAGAATCCTTTGAAGCATCTGGTCGTCACAAACATTTTGACTACTTGTGGAGCCAAAACGGAATCCGTATGAGTCAGATATCCATGTTTCAGTTAACACTGCGGAAAACTAATTCCGAACGACAGTTACACACTAGTTCTTGTGTAGTTGCACTCGATTTGTTTCCATTCTACTTCACTAAACATCTCCATATGAGATCCAATTACTTGTAGGGAAATGCAAGAGACCTCGGTTATGGTGATGCACTAGGTCCATAGCTAGGACTTTGTGTATGTTCTCGAAATGCGTTTGTCGAGTGGTCATTAAGAAAGTTTCTATACAAGTTTCTGAACGAACTCTTTAAGAAAAGTTCTCCAAAAGTTCACTATAAAAGAATCCTTTGAAGCATTTCGTCGTCACAAACGTTTTGACTACTTGTGGAGCTAAAACGGACTCCGTATGAGTCAGATATCCATGTTTCAGTTAACACTGCGCAAAACTGACTACGAATGATAGTTACAGACTAGTTCTTGTGTAGTTGCACTAGATATTTTCCATTATACTTCACTAAACATCTCCATTTGAGATCCAATTACTTGTAGGGAAATTTAAGAGACCTGGGTTATGATGATGCACTAGGTCCATAGCTGGGACTTTGTGTATGTTCTCGAAATGCGTTTGTCGAGTGCTCATTAAGAAAGTTTCTATACAAGTTTCTGAACGAACTCCATAAGAAAAGTTCTCCAAAAGTTCACTATGAAAGAATCCTTTGAAGCATCTGGTCGTCAGAAATGTTTTCACTACTTGTGGAGCCAAAACGGACTCCGTATGAGTCAGATATCCATGTTTCATTTAACACTGCGCAATACTGATTCCGAACGACAGTTACAGACTACTTCTTGTGTAGTTGCACTCAATTTTTTCCATTGTAGTTCACTAAGCATCTCCATATGAGATCCAATTACTTGTAGGGAAATGCAAGATACCTCGATTACGAGGATGCACTAGGTCCATAGCTGGGACTTTCTATATGTTCTCGAAATGCGTTTATCGAGTGCTCATTAAGAAAGTTTCTATACAAGTTTCTGAACGAACTCCTTGAGAAATGTTCTCCAAAGTTTCCCTATGGAAGAATCCTTTGAAGCATCTGGTCGTCACAAACATTTTGACTACTTGTGGAACCAAAACGGAATCCGTATGAGTCAGATATCCATGTTTCAGTTAACACTGCGGAAAACTAATTCCGAACGACAGTTACAGACTAGTTCTTGTGTAGTTGCACTCGATTTTTTTCCATTCTACTTCACTAAACATCTCCATAAGAGATCCAATTACTTGTAGGGAAATGCAAGAGACCTCGGTTCTGGTGATGCACTAGGTCCATAGCTGGGACTTTGTGTATGTTCTCGAAACGCGTTTGTCGAGTGGTCATTAAGAAAGTTTCTATACAAGTTTCTGAACGAACTCCTTAAGAAAAACTCTCCAAAAGTTCACTATGAAAGAATACTTTGAAGCATCTGGTCATCACAAATGTTTTGACTACTTGTGGTGCCAACATGGACTCCGTATGAGTCAGATATCCATGTTTCAGTTAACACTGCACAAAACTGATTCCGAACGGGAGTTACAGACTAGTTCTTGTGTAGTTGCACCTGATTTTTTTCCATTCTACTTCACTAAACATCTCCATATGAGATCCAATTACTTGTAGGGAAATGCAAGAGACCTCGGTTATGAGGATGCACTAGGTCCATAGCTGGGACTTTGTGTATGTTCTCGCAATGCGTTTGTCGAGTGCTCATTAAAAAAGTTTCTATATAAGTTTCTGACCGAACTCCTTGAGAAAAGTTCTCCAAAAGTTCCCTATGAAAGAATCCTTTGAAGCAACTAGTCGTCACAAATGTGTTGACTACTTGTGGAGCCAAAACAGACTCCGTATGAGTCAGATGTCCATGTTTAAGTTAACGTTGCGCAAAACTGATTCCGAACGACAGTTACAGACTAGTTCTTGTGTAGTTGCACTCGATTTTTTCCATTCTACTTCACTAAACATCTCCATATGAGATCCAATTACTTGTAGGGAAATGCAAGAGACCTCGGTTATGATGGTGCACTAGCTCCATAGCTGGGACTTTGTGTATGTTCTCGAAATGCGTTTGTCATGTGCTCAATAAGAAAGGTTCTCCAAAAGTTCCCTATGAAAGAATCCTTTGAAGCATCTGGTCGTCAAAAATGTTTTGACTACTTGTGGAGCCAAAACGGACTCCGTATGAGTTGGATATCCATGTTTCAGTTAATACTGCGCAAAACTGATTCCGAACGATTGTTACAGACTAGTTCTTGTGTAGTTGCACTCGATTTTTTCCATTCTACTTCACTAAACATGTCCATATGAGATCCAGTTACTTGTAGGGAAATGCAAGAGACCTCGGTTATGAGAATGCACTAGGTCCATAGCTGGGACTTTGTGTATGTTCTCGAAATGCGTTTGTCGAGTGCTCATTAAGAAAGTTTCTATACAAGTTTCTAAACGAACTCCGTAAGAAAAGTTCTCCCAAAGTTCACTATGAAAGAATACTTTGAAGCATCTGGTTGTCACAAATGTTTTGACTACTTGCGGAGCCAACATGGACTCCGTATGAGTCAGATATCCATGTTTCAGTTAACACTGCGCAAAACTGATTCCGAACGACAGTTACAGACTAGTTCTTGTGTAGTTGCACTCGATTTTTTCCATTCTACTTCACTAAACATCTCCATATGAGATCCAACTACTTGTAGGGAAATGCAGGAGACCTCGGTTATGAGGATGCACTAGGTCCATAGCTGGGACTTTGTGTATGTTCTCGAAATGCGTTAGTCGAGTGCTCATTAAGAAAGTTTCTATACAAGTTTCTGAACAAACTTTTAAAAAAAGTTCTCCAAAAGTTCCCTATGAAAGAATCCTTTGAAGCATATGGCCGTCACAAACGTTTTGCCTACTTGTGGAGCCAAAACAGACTCCGTATGAGTCAGATATCCATGTTTCAGTTAACACGGTGCTAAACTGATTCCGAACGAGAGTTACAGACTAGTTGTGTAGTTGCACTCGATTTTTTCCATTCTACTTCAAAAAACATCTCCATATGAGATCCAATTACTTGTAGGGAAATGCAAGAGACCTCGGTTATGCTGATGCACTACGTCCATAGCTGGGACTTTGTGTATGTTCTCGAAATGCGTTTGTCGAGTGCTCATTAAGAAAGTTTCTATACAAGTTTCTGAACGAACTCCATAAGAAAAGTTCTCCAAAAGTTCACTATGAAAGAATCCTTTGAATCATCTGGTCGTCACAAACGTTTTGACTACTTGTGGAGCCAACATGGACTCCGTATGAGTCAGATATCCATGTTTCAGTTAACACTGCGGAAAACTGATTCCGAACGACAGTTACAGACTAGTTCTTGTGTAGTTGCACTCGATTTTTTTCCATTCTACTTCACTAAACATCTCCATATGAGATCCAATTACTTGTAGGGAAATGCAAGAGACCTCGATTATGAGGATGCACTAGGTCCATAGCTGGGACTTTGTGTATTTTCTCGAAATGCGTTTGTCGAGTGCTCATTAAGAAAGTTTCTATACAAGTTTTTGAACGAACTGCTTAAGAAAAGTTCTCCAAAAGTTCCCTATGAAAGAATCCATTGAAGCAACTGGTCGTCACAAACGTTTTGACTACTTGTGGAGCCAAAACGGACTCCGTATGAGTCAGATATCCATGTTTCAGTTAACGCTGCGCAAAACTAATTCCGAACGATAGTTACAGACTAGTTCTTGTGTAGTTGCACTCTATTTTTTCCATTCTACTTCACCAAACATATCCATATGAGATCCAATTACTTGTAGGGAAATGCAAGAGACCTCGGTTATGATGATGCACTAGCTCCATACCTGGGACTTTGTGTATGTTCTCGAAATGCGTTTGTCGAGTGCTCATTAAGAAAGTTTCTGAACGAACTACTTAAGAAAAGTTCTCCAAAAGTTCCCTATGCAAGAATCCTTTGAAGCATCTAGTCGTCTCAAACTTTTTGACTACTTGTGGAGCCAAAACGGACTCCGTATGAGTCGGATATCCATGTTTCAGTTAACACTGCACAAAACTGATTCCGAACGACAGTTACAGACTAGTTCTTGTGTAGTTGCACTCGATTTTTTCCATTCTACTTCACTAAACATCTCCATATGAGATACAATTACTTGTAGGGAAATGCAAGAGACCTCAGTTATGAGGATTCAATAGGTCCATAGCTGGGACTTTGTGTATGTTTTCGAAATGCGTTTGTCGATTAAACGAACTCCTTAAGAAAAGTTCTCCAAAAGTTCACTATGAAAGAATCTTTCGAAGCATGTGGTCGTCACAAACGTTTTGACTACTTGTGGAGCCAAAGCGGACTCTGTATGAGTCAAATATCCATGTTTCATTTAACACTGCGCAATACTGATTTCGAACGACAGTTACAGACTAGTTCTTGTGTAGTTGCACTCGATTTTTTCCATTCTACTTCACTAAACATCTCCATATGAGATCCAATTACTTGTAGGGAAATGCAAGAGACCTCGATTACGAGGATGCACTATGTTGAGGATGTAGACCTTAGAGTCACCCGCCAGGAGGGGCCAGGTTACTCTTCGGATGGTCATTGTCAGAAGCCCAGAGCCAAGTTTCAAGATGATGGGCCAGAGATGGGCTGAGACCCGGATATGGCTTAGAGCCTGTAGTTACCATCATTATTATAGCAGAACTTGTAGTGTAAGGCAAGTATAGTTTAGAGTCCGAGCCGGACACTCTTATGATCCGGCCGCGACTCTAAGGGCTGCTGGGCGTCAGCCTCCCTATATAAAGGGACGACCCGGCAGCGGTTCAAGGGCGACAACAACCTCATCGAGAGCCGGGCATAGCTGTTTAGCTCCCTGGCGATCGTAACCCTAATCAAGATCACCTCAAACTGGACGTAGGCTTTTACCTTCACCGTAAGGGGCCGAACCAGTATAAACCCTCGTGTTCCTTGTCCCGCATAACCCCTTCAAGCTTCCTGGTTGCGATGGCTCCACGACTAAGTCCTAGCTCGAGGACATCTGCCGTGAAAATTCCACGACAGTTGGCACCCACCGTGGGGCCAGCGCACGGTGGATTTGAGTTCTTGAAGGGCAGCTTCGAAGGGCAGCTTCGAAGGGCTCAAGGGATATGCTGTGGGCCGGATGACCAAGAGTCGTCGCGGCAAGCTCTATATCGACGATGCGGACTGGGGCCCCAACGCCGACTCAATTGAGTACGGGTACCGGGTCCCCTTTGGCGCAATCCATGTCTTCATTGGCAAGATTAGTGAGCTGGGCCCCGAGCCGGATCTCTGCGCCGACCTCATTGAAACGGCTCAGCGCGCACAACCCGCCCGGGCCCGGCCTGCCTTAAGGCGCACTTTTGTGGGATGCATCCATGGAGGGCCCTCTGATCCATCCGGGTCCGGTGATGAGGCGGCCGCTGGCTCTGACGGCGAGTCGGCCACTGATGAGTCAAACTCGTTGTACCAACTTCAGGATGGCAGGCTCATGGGTTGTTCCGACGGTGACAGCATTCCGGACCTTTTTGAGCCACCAAGTCAGGTTGGAGTTTTTATGGCTGGTGCGCAGCCTGTTCAGAACCCTGCTGCTGGAGCGGGAAACCCGGTGCCTTCTCCGGCTCAGGTGCTAATGGATCTCACGGACAAGATGACGGCCCTATTAACCGCCACGGTTGACCCGGCAGATCAAGCTCAGCATGATGCGGAGGTGGCACAGCTAAAATTGGATCTGATAAAAGCTAAAGAGGATCTTGCAGCGGAAGGGATTAGGCTGGCTGCGGAGCGGGCGGCTCTCGACGCCCGGACTCAGCTGATTCAGGCGCAGTCCTTCCAACTCACGATGGATCAGAACGCGGCCAACAAGGTCATGAGAAGGAGGCATCAGAAGGCCCAGTCGCGACTCCCGCCGGTTTACGATCCACGCAATCTCTTCAACACGCCGGGTGCAGGGTCTAGTAACCCGCCAGGGGTCATTGCGCCTGGGTCTGGACCCCTTATTCAGCCACGAGTGATGGGGCCTCCCCAGGTGCCCCCTGCCCCGCCTCAGTATGTGCCAATACCCCCGGGTCATTATGATAACCCGCTGGAGAACATGGTAGCTGCGGCAGCACGGCTGGCGGCTCTCCCCGTTGACGGCGATTCTCCGGCGGCCATTGAAACCCGCCGGGTCAGGGAACTCCTGCAGACGGCACTAGCGCAGCAAGAGGCGTACTCCTACAGCCGCGACAGGATCCACTCGACCCCCCGTCCAGGCCAGAGCCCGAGTTACAGCCGGCACTTGGTCTCAGCAACCGGTTCAAGTAATGTACGACGCCATGACCCGCCCCCTGGCCATGGCCCGGCTCATAATGGAGCCTTCTACGCAACAGACCAAGCGCGGCAAGAGGCGGAGCAGGCGCCTCAATTGACGGCTTATCAGACCCCCCCGGCTTATCCGACGATGTCCGTTGATGTGGGAATTTCTACCAGGACCGGGGGTGTCCCTTGTTTGGTACCAGCCATCCGTAATGAACGTCTACCTAAGGACTTCAAGGGCCCTAGGAAGGTGCCTAACTATACAGCGGACTTACAACCCGCAGCTTGGATTGAGAGTTACGAGATGGCTATGGAATTGCTGGAGGTCAGTGAGGCGGCCATGGCCAAATATTTCACCATGATGTTAGATGGAACTGCCCGCACGTGGTTGAAAGGGTTACCGCCGAACTCCATTGGGTCTTGGGCTGAGCTGAAAGCCCGGTTCATTCAAAACTTCAAAGATACCTGCAGGCAATCTATGTCAATTGTGGATTTGACTAACTGTAAGCAGCAGGAGGGTGAGTCCACGACCCATTGGGTTCGCCGGGTCAAGGAGATCATACATTCATCAGATAAGATGGATGCCGGCTCTGCAGTCTTAATGTTGGAACAGAACTGTCGCTTTGTGCCCCTTAAGATGAAGCTTGGGCGGCTCAAGCGCGACTGCACCGATATGGGTACCCTAATGGCGGCTCTTGTCAAGTACGCCGATTCCGATGGTACCAAGGATCCCCCTTCAGACGATGAAAGGGCAGGGAAGGGAAAGAAGAATGGCAACGGCAAGGGTCCTCAGTTTAACCCGGGGAACCAAGGAGGGGGCAAGCGTAAGGCCGATGGCAGCCTAGAGTTTGTAGCCAACGCCAACTCCCAAGGTAATAATCAGCGACGCAAGGGGAGGCCCCCTCCCCGAGGCGGCGGGTCAGGTCCAACGCTGGAGCAGCTGTTGAATGAACCTTGTCCAAGGCATGGCTCTAGAGAGAAGCCGGCGACTCACCTGTGGAAGGATTGCGCGATCATGAAGGCCTTTAAGAGCTACAATGGCCCGGGCGGCGGCTCAGGCGCCGGCGGCTTTCATGGCCCGGGCGGCGGCTCAAATTCCGGTCCTCAGAACGGTCAAGGGGGCTTTAATCAACAGTCTAGTCAGGGTCGTCAACAGCAGCAGGGGGTTATCAGACCAACCCAAAGCAGCTTAGCGGTGGACGGTATCATGTGTTCACCACCAGTTTGTGCAAACGGGATCAGAAGCTTCACAAAAGAGCTGTTCATGCTGTTGAGCCGGCGGTTCCACGCTACTTACGGTGGTCTGAGCAGCCTATAGTGTGGAGTAGGGAGGATCACCCTCCCCGGGTGGATAACCCGGGCCACTTGGCCTTGGTGGTGGCTCCTCAGGTGGGAGGCTATAAGTTCACAAAGGTACTCATGGATGGAGGCAGCAGCATCAATATTCTTTATTATGAGACTTTCCGTCGCATGGGGCTAGTCGATAAGAACCTCAGCCAGTCAAACACTATCTTCCATGGTGTGGTGCCCGGTAAGTCGGCTTATCCAGTCGGCAAGATCGAATTGGAAGTGGCTTTTGGTGATGAGAACAACTATAGGGTGGAGAAGCTGACCTTTGAGGTGGTCAAGATAAGAAGTGCATACCATGCTATATTTGGACGGCCGGCTTATGCCAAGTTCATGGCACGGCCGTGCTACATGTACTTACAGCTCAAAATGCCGGGTCACAACGGGACTATTACGGTTCACGGCAGCCGAAAGGTGGCTCTGGAGTGCGAGGAAGGCGACGCGGCTTATGCAGAGTCTGTTTGTGCAACAAAGGAGTTGAAGTTTTACAAAGACAATGTTGACCCAACAGATATGACCTCTCTGAAAAAGCCAACCACGGAGAATGAACCAGCAATGAAATTTAAATCAGCTGATGAGACTAAACTTGTTGATTTCGTTCCAGGTGACTCGTCTCAGCAGTTTAGCATCAGTGCAAATCTGGACCCGAAATAGGAAAGCGCGCTCATCGAGTTCATCCGTGAGAATAGGGACATCTTCGCGTGGAAACCTTCTGACATGCCAGGTGTACCTAGAAAACTCGCTGAGCACACTCTCAATGTTGATCCAAAATTTAAGCCGGTTAGACAGTTCCTTCGACGGTTTAACGAAGAGAGGCGGAAAGCTATTGGTGAAGAAGTGGCCCGGCTCTTGGCGGCTGGGTTCATTGTTGAAGTTTTTCACCCGGAGTGGTTGGCTAACCCGGTGCTCGTACTCAAGAAGAACGGCACCTTGCAGATGTGTGTGGACTACACGGACTTGAACAAAGCGTGTCCGGCTGATCCTTTTGCTCTCCCCCGTATTGATCAAATCATTGATGCTACGGCAGGTTGTGCACGCTTAAGTTTCTTGGATGCCTATTCCGGGTATCATCAAATTAAGATGGCAGTTAAGGACCAGGAGAAGACGACGTTCATCACTCCCTTTGGAGCCTTCTGCTATGTGTCTATGCCCTTTGGACTCAAGTGTGCACAGGCGACTTACCAGCGTTGTGTACAGAATTGTCTTCATAAACAGATCGGGCGCAATGTTCACGCTTACGTGGATGATATTGTGGTTAAATCCATCAAGGAGGAAACCCTGATAGATGACTTAAGGGAAACCTTCGATAATCTCCGGGTCTACAAGATGATGCTTAACCCGGCCAAGTGTGTTTTTGGTGTCCCTGCAGGCGAACTATTGGGCTTCTTGGTTTCCGACAGAGGCATTGAGGCTAACCCGGAGAAGATAAAGGCTATCACCTCCCTAGCTAAGCCGGCATGTATAAATGACGTTCAGCGTTTGGCGGGTCGCATCGCTGCTTTAAGCCGGTTTATAAGCCGTTTGGGTGAGAAAGCTATGCCCTTATATCAGTTGATGAAGAAAACTGATAACTTTATCTGGAATGATGCAGCTAATACCGCTTTTGAGGATTTGAAAAAGCAACTGGCAGAGCCCCCCGTCCTTGCTGCTCCGGTTGATAAGGAGCCCTTGCTACTATATGTAGCGGCAAATGCACGAGCCGTCAGCGTGGCTATTGTAGTGGAGCGCAAGGAGGCGGGTAAGGAGCATCCGGTTCAGCGGCCGGTTTATTATGTCAGCGAGGTGCTCATTGAGTCCAAGCAGCGGTACCCGCATTGGCAGAAGCTCGTATACGGTGTGTTCATGGCGAGCCGGAAGCTCAAACATTATTTTCAGGGTCATCCCATCACTGTGGTCAGTTCTGCCCCTCTTGGTGATATTATCCAGAACAGAGAGGCTACAGGGAGAATTGCTAAGTGGGCTATAGAACTTGGACCTCATGGCCTCAAATATGTGCCACGCACTGCTGTTAAATCTCAGGCTTTGGTGGATTTCATCAATGATTGGACGGAGTCTCAAGTGCCTGAGCAAAAGCCGGATAACACTTATTGGACTATCCACTTCGATGGGTCCAGACAGTTGGAGGGCTCGGGGGCTGGTGTTGTGTTGGCTTCCCCTAAAGGTGACAAGTTCCATTATGTGCTACGGTTGATGTTTCCTTGCACTAACAATGCGGCTGAATACGAGGCTTTGCTCCACGGTCTTTGGGTGGCTAAGGAGATGAGCTTAAGCCGGGTAAGGTGCTTTGGTGACTCAGACTTGGTGGCTCAACAAGTATCGGGCACCTGGGATTCTAAGGATCCTCTCATGGCGGCTTATCGCCGCGAGGTTGATGCCATTGCTGGGCATTTCCAGGGATACCAAGTGGAGCACATTGACCGCAGGAAGAACGAGGCGGCTGATGCCTTAAGCCGGCTAGGCTCTCAACGAAAGCCGGTGCCGCCTAACACTTTCCTGGATGTCCTGTATAACCCCTCGGTTAAGTTGCCTACAGAAGAGGACTTGGCTATCCCTGACCCGGAGGCACGACTGGTGGCGGCTCTTCATGTCACACCAGACTGGACAATGCCATATCTGGCTTATATAACCCGGGGAGAGTTGCCTGAGGATGAAACTTTGGCCAGGCAAATCACCCGGCGGGCTAAGTCAACGATCGTCATCGATGGCGAGTTGCATCATCGCAGTGTTTCAGGGGCATTTCAGCGTTGTATCTCTCCTGAGGAAGGTCAAGAGATCTTGCGCGAGATCCATGAAGGGGATTGTGGCCATCATGCCGGTTCAAAATCTCTTGTGGCCAAGGCTTTCCGTCATGGTTTTTATTGGCTGACGGCTCACGCTGATGCAGAGGACTTGGTCAGTAAATGTGAAGGTTGCCAAAGGTTCTCACGACGGGCTCATGTGCCGGCTCAGGAGTTGAGGATGATCCCAATCACTTGGCCCTTTGCGGTCTGGGGGCTTGATATGGTTGGGCCTTTTAAACGGTCCAAGGATAAGAAGACCCACCTCTTGGTGGCAGTTGACAAATTCACGAAGTGGGTGGAGGCTGAGCCAGTTAGCAAGTGCGATGCAGCCACAGCGGTTCAATTTATGAAAAAGGTGATTTTCCGCTTCGGCTTTCCGCACAGCATCATAACTGACAATGGCACCAATCTATCCAAGGGCGTTATGGATAAGTTTTGTCAACGAGAGCATATCCTACTTGATGTTTCCTCAGTGGCTCATCCCCAATCCAATGGTCAAGCTGAGAGAGCTAACCAGGAGATTCTGAAGGGCATCAAACCCCGGTTTTTGGTCCCTTTGCAACGGACGCTGGGTTGTTGGGTGGAGGAGTTGCCCTCCATCTTATGGAGCATCAACACTACTCCTAACAGGTCTACTGGCTTCACGCCTTTCTTCATGGTTTATGGAGCAGAAGCAGTCCTCCCCAACGACATCCGTCACGAGTCACCTCGTGTGGCGGCTTATGTTGAGACGGATAATGAACAGGCGCGTCAAGATGCTCTGGACTTGTTGGACGAACAGCGTGATGTGGCGGCAGCCCGTTCAGCGATTTACCAACAAGACCTGCGCCGTTATCATAGCCGCCGGGTCAAATCCCGGGTCTTCCAGGAAGGCGACCTTGTGCTCCGGCTCATCCAGGATCAAATAGATGCACACAAGTTATCCCCACCTTGGGAAGGGCCCTTTGTGGTCAGTAAGAACTTGCACAACGGGTCATATTACCTCATTGATATTCGGGAACATAAAGATTCGCGTAAGTCTGAGGAGGAGACCCGTCGGCCGTGGAATATAGCTCAGCTTCGGCCTTACTACACTTGAGCTGCCGGCTCTCGTGGTGTACATATTTATCTCAGACATGTATATATTATGATAAGCAATAAAGCAGGGCCTCTGTCCCTTTTTCTCCCCAATTATGCGTGTGTTATTTTTTACATGCTGATTTAAAGGAGGATCCGGCTTATGATCGTATTTGAGTCTAGCCGTAAGCAGTAAGGTCACTTGGGGGCTTCCTGTTCAACCATGGGTCGTATTCGAACCAAAGAGAACATAGCTGTCGATACCCACTTGATTGGCAAAGTGCCGAGCTCGTTGGGAAGTTAACTTTGATCATATTTGAATCACAGTTTAACCCCTCTGAGAACCGACGTGGATCGTATTCGAATCAGCGTCGTTAAACAATTTTAAGAATCACTTGGGGGCTTCCTGTTCAAACATGGGTCGTATTCGAACCAAAGAGAACATAGCTGTCGGTACCATCTTGATTGGCATCGCCACACCCACTGGGGGCTATATGATCATATCCGAATCTTGGCTTAACCACTTTTGGGCCGGGTCTCTGGTCGTATTCGAACTGGAAGCCCCTAAGTTCTGATTTATCACAAGTTTACTCTGATTATGACAAAGTGTGCATGGCCGGGTTTCACTTGCCGGCTTAATTTTGGGCTTATCTTGTTAATTGAACATCATGGATGTCATCAAGGCAAGTCAATTAGAGTTAAGATACCAACCGTGCTACCCGGGTTATTTAATCCGGAGGTATGCTTATAGGCCGTTAAGTGTGTTATCACGGCTATGTTCAGAGTGTAACTAAGGACCAGTCCTTTTTGATTCATATTCCGGGTTATCCATCTCAAACACCTGATTCTCAGGGTGGTAAGCCGCCTTGAGACTTGTGATTTGCCTTTCTACGCAGATACTTAAAGGCACCTTTTAAGGTTGAGAAGGACAAAGGGATAATTATGACCTGGAGGAACACCAAAAGGATAACTTAAAGGGATTTCAGCATTCATTACATGCACGATGGCACGACAGAGATAAATTGTTGCACCTATTCTATTACAAAATTCATCAAGTCTCAAGGATGGAGCGTTGTTCGGTGAACTGCCAGCCGCTTTATGATGCTTGCTGAGTTGAAGTCCCCGGCTCGTTCCTGTCTTCTGCTCCGGCTGATCCCAAGACCTCGAAGGTTGACGACTTCCAGTTGATGCCGCTGAGAGCTTCAAACTGGGCTTCTTCGTCAATTAACCCGGCCGGGTCAATCTCCGCGGCGAAGGTGTGCTGACGAGCCGGAGGAATCAGATTGAGAGCTTCATAGCGAGGGGTTGGAATCCTCTGATTCTCCGTGTTGTACCCCGGCTAATACTTGGTTAAGTCGGTGTCATTCCCGATGATGGTGGCCACCGGGCGTACAACCTTCACACATGCCGCGAAGTCCTTCTGGTCGAAGGCTGAGCCGTCTTCCTTCAGGCTTGGGTAACCCAGGGCGATGTCTGCCGGGTCTAGCTTCGGCAGGAATGCTTTGGCCCGGCTCAGCGCGGCAATTGCTCCGGCTCTTGCGGAGGCTCGGCGTAGCTCCTGGATCCGCTGCGGCAGAACAGCAAGCCGGCGCAGGACTTCGGCCAGATGGGTTGGCACCTCGTTGGATAGGGCCACCACAGCTAAGGCGCGCTGTGACCCGGTGTAGAGTTGTTCCACCAGGGTGTACACGGCCTTTAACTTGGTGACCACGCTCTGGTTGAGGTTGGCACTCCTGGGACCTGTTTAATAAAGATCAGATAAGCCGGTGACAAGGATGAATCAGAACATATACAGACTTGATGAAAGCCGGCGAGGCGACTTACCGAAGATAGCAGCCACCATTTGGGAAACCTGGCGCTTTAGGCCGGAGAGTTCAGCAGTCTTCTCAGTGAGGGCCTTCTCCGCCTGTTCTGCCCGGGTCACCAGTGCGGCTTTCTCCTCAGCCCAGGCTTTCCGCTCAGCATCAAATTCGGTCTTCAGCTTCTCTTGAGCGGCGATGCTGGAGACAAACTTGGCGTTTGCCTTCCGGGTCTCCATCTCTTGTGTCTTTAGCCGGCTCTTGAGATCCGCAAGGTCCGACTCTAATTTCTTGCCAACAGCCTGCATATATTTCCGGGTTATTAACAGTCATTCTATAAGTCCCAAGCGCTTTCCAAGCAAAGACACTTGGCACTTGGGGGCTAATGCATATTGAACGTATCTATCTACGTACTACCGGCTTAGTTGAGTAAGCCGGGACCTAAGTCTACAGCATATTCAAGTATAAGTTGTCGACTTAGGGGCTAGCATGACAAGTGTCACTATGCAGAAAGTAAGAAGACAGCAGAAGGATACCTCAGATTTTTGTTGGATCTGGTTGACCATGGCGATCTCGGCGTCCCGGCTCTTGTGAACTTGGCTAATGTAGGCAGAGACGAGCTCTCCAATGCTCAAGTCGGTGTAGCTGGAGAGGTCCAGATTCACCCGGTGGGGCTGCAGCAACTCCCCCTTCGCGGAGCATTTGGCCAGCACGGTCGGTCTCCCCGGCTCAACATACTCCGTCCGGGTAATTACCACATCCGGGTCGTCAGCTGGTGGGGTTGAGCCGGAGGCCTCCGGGTTAACCGACGCTTCGGTCGTTGTCTTGGTAGTCGGGGCAGGGGCTTCAGGCGCCGTGTCCATGGGAATGGTGGCTTCGGGGGCGGAGGCAGCTGGCGGCTCTTGAGCCGTCGCCTCCGGCTCAGGCAAGTCCGGCACTCCGGCTGACCTGGTCTTCTTTGCTCTTTTGGTGAGCTTTGCCTGGGCACTGAAAAGGCAGAAGTGTTAGGCATACAAAGAGTAAATACAGACAGATAATGTAAGGAGATTGTTATTACCCGGGTGCAGTCTTGAAGGCCGGCAGACTTGACTGCATGGAGTCACCCGAAGAGGGGGAGGTCTCTTGATAATTGGAGTCAGAAGAGTTGAGTGGCTGACGGATGACACCCGCCAACGGATGAAAAGGGTACAGGTGAGAAAAAACCTCAGTGCAACGCTTCCTTGTTGCGTATGGGTAACCCGGCGGAGAGGTCGGTGTCCTTGCGGGCCCGGGTGTGACGCCGGCTTTCGTGAACCTGCTGCTTCAAAAGAAATTGAGGGTCTTGATGAGCTAATGGATGTGAAAAGCTTACTTTCCGGGTTACTCTTCGGACTTTCAGCTGTGGCAAGGGCTCTGAGTCGGAGGAAAGTGACATTACCTCTTCAACCACCGGGTTACTGGCGCCGGTGTCATCCTGTCAATAAGCAAAATGTTGATAAGGCGGACGGCAACAAACAACAAATATGGCAAGAGTTTAAAGGTTTAAGGGTTACCTCTGACTCGGAGCTGTCGCTTAATTGCAGTAGCTCCGAAGCAGTGAGTCTGCTTCCCTTTTTGCGAGGGGCGGCTTTCTTGGCGGCTTTCTTTGCCTTCCTGGCCTTCTTGGCCGCCTCATGGTCATACTTGACCCGCCAGAATTTATCATCAGCCTGAGAAATACAGTAATGAATTCTTAAAATGGTTCAGAGCAAGGTGACATGCAAAAGAAGTTGAAAGGTTAAAGTCAGCGGCTTACCGCTGGGGCTGGATTGGTCTTGCAGAACGGGGCTAGCCCGGTCCTTCCACAGTCTGCCAGGCTCTCGTTTAACAGAGCCTTGGTCTCTTCTTCAGCAACGTCTTCTGGAAGATCATTGTGACTGTGCCTCTGCGGGTCATCCTTTCGCCCGGTGTACTCACACATTAAGCCGGGGCGGCGGCTCAATGGGATCACCCGCCATGAGATCCAGACCCGGACCAGGTCTATTCCGTTCAGACCGTTGCCTAGCAGGGCCTTGATCTTATTGATCGTTGGAAGCAGAGGCTGGCGTTCCGCGGCAGTCAGTTTGTCGGATAGCGGATGAGTCGGTTCTAGGCGTGTTGGGCGAAAGCCGGGCAGCGGGTTCTCGTCAACCGGGGACGTATCTTGGCAGTAGAACCAAGTCATATTCCAGTCCTTGGGGTGGCTTGGCGGCTCTGCGTAAGGGAATAGACAGTCCCTACGCCGTTGGATGGAGATGCCGCCTAATTCCAGACTTGGCCCGTTCGCACACTCGTTTTGGCGGTTTAAGTAGAACAGTTCTCTGAAGAGCAGCAGACTCGGCTCTTCTCCAAGATACACTTCACATAAGACTTGGAAGTTGCAGATGTTGGATACGGAGTTGGGTCCTATATCCTGAGGCCGAAGGTCAAAGAAGTTGAGCACGTCCCGAAAGAATTTTGAGCCGGGCGGTGCGAAGCCCCGGCTCATATGGTCCGCAAAGATCACTACCTCCCCGTCCCTTGGCTGTGGTCTTTCTTCGGACGGATCAGGGGCACAGTAGGACATCACTTCCTTCTTGGGCAGATATCCGGACTTAACGAAGTTGGCCAGGGTGTCGTCAGTAACGTTGGATCTCATCCAGTTGCAAGTGATGGGAGCCTTGGGAGGCATGGTGAAGGTTGGTGGTCTATGGTAAAGAGAAAAGTGTCCGGGTTAATTGTAAGCCGGAGATTATCATTCAAACTACAATGGCGGCTTATGAAGGGGACTAATGATATATATTCAGATACGGTGGGTTATTTAAGCCGCAGGGGATTCAGAGTAAATTGATTATTTACGGATTTATTACAGTTAAGCCGGAGGATTCTACAGAACATGGTTCTCTTTAAACCGGGAAGTTCTACGGCGTGTGTTTTCTTTAAGCCGGAAATGTAAGCCGCCAATATTCAAGGGCTGCAGTTTTTACTAAGTGTGGTAAAACAGGTTTCACATATTGCAGTAACTTTTTTGGATCAAAGTGGTCGGGTGAAACAAAAATTTTCTAGACCTAAAAAACAAAGGCAGGAGAAGTTCTTTAGGGTGAACACGGTTCTTATGCAGCAAAAGGAGGGTTTCTTGCAGGGGAAATGGATCTCGAACATCTACCGCAGTGGTTCTATGAAGAGTTAAGATCAGCAAGGGCAGTGACTACAGGAACTACCGAAGCTTATGGCTATGGTGACGAACATGAAGAACACAGACGAACTCTACCACAGATCTGTTCTAGCCAGGCAGAGGAGACTCACCGGAGCTGAAGAGGAGCGGGAGTCGCCGCCGTTTGTCTGGTCCGGGTCAGGGTGATGCAGCGGCCGAGGTTGACGAAGGTCGGAGGCGAGACGACGGCGGTGGAGCACGAGCTCGGGCAGAGGAGCGACGGCGCGAGGAGGAAGAAGGAGAGCGTGAGAAGAAAGCGTTGGGCCGGCCTATTTATAAGGCAGAGTCATAAGTGGGCGCGAGATTCAAGGAGACCACGGCATGGTTATCTCCCCCTCACGGCGCCTCGATTTTTGGAACGACAGTAAAAGCAAAGATCTGTTGCGGATCTGGCGGAGTAAAAAACGGACTTAATGGAGGATGACGTCACGGCGGATTATCCGGAGTCCAGAGGATGACGTCACTCCGGGTTATGGCTTTCATATGAATGGTAAGCCGGAGATTTTTTCTTTCGGCAAAATTGAAGATTGACGCGAGCCGGCTCAAGTCAATCTGGGGCCTAATGTTGAGGATGTAGACCTTAGAGTCACCCGCCAGGAGGGGCCGGGTTACTCTTCGGATGGTCATTGTCAGAAGCCCGGAGCCAAGTTTCAAGATGATGGGCCAGAGATGGGCTGAGACCCGGATATGGCTTAGAGCCTGTAGTTACCATCATTATTATAGCAGAACTTGTAGTGTAAGGCAAGTATAGTTTAGAGTCCGAGCCGGACACTCTTATGAGCCGGCCGGGACTCTAAGGGCTGCTGGGCGTCAGCCTCCCTATATAAAGGGACGACCCGGCAGCGGTTCAAGGGCGACAACAACCTCATCGAGAGCCGGGCATAGCTGTTTAGCTCCCTGGCGATCGTAACCCTAATCAAGATCACCTCAAACTGGACGTAGGCTTTTACCTTCACCGTAAGGGGCCGAACCAGTATAAACCCTCGTGTTCCTTGTCCCGCATAACCCCTTCAAGCTTCCTGGTTGCGATGGCTCCACGACTAAGTCCTAGCTCGAGGACATCTGCCGTGACAATTCCACGACACACTAGGTCCATTGCTGGGACTTTGTGTATGTTCTCGAAATGCGTTCGTCGAGTGCTCATTAAGAAAGTTTCTATACAAGTTTCTGAATGAACTTCTTAAGAAAATTCTCCAAAAGTTCCCTATGGAAGAATCCTTTGAAGCATCTGGTCGTCAGAAACGTTTTGACTACTTGTGGAGCCAAAATGGAATCTGTATGAGTCAGATATCCATGTTTCAGTTAACACTGCGCAAAACTGATTCCGATCGATAGTTACAGACTAGTTCTTGTGTAGTTGCACTCGATTTTTTCCATTCTACTTCACTAAACATCTCCATATGAGATCAAATTACTTGTAGGGAAATGCAAGAGACCTCGGTTATGATGATCCACTAGGTCCATAGCTGGGACTTTGTGTATGTTCTCGAAATGCGTTTGTCGAGTGCTCATTAAGAAAGTTTCTATACAAGTTTCTGAACGAACTCTTTAAGAACAGTTCTCCAAAAGTTCCCTATAAAAGAATCCTTTGAAGCATCTGGTCCTCACAAACGTTTTGACTACTTGTGGAGCCAAAACGGACTCCGTATGAGTCAGATATCCATGTATCAGTTAACACTGCGCAAAACTGATTACGAACGACAGTTACAGACTAGTTCTTGTGTAGTTGCACTCGATTTGTTCCATTCTACTTCACTAAACATCTCCATATGAGATCCAATTACTTGTAGGGAAATG
>NC_057811.1:114275926-114280757 GCF_018294505.1 Triticum aestivum
TGAAGCATCTGGTCGTCACAAACGTTTTGACTACTTGTGGAGCCAAAACGGACTCCGTATGAGTCCGATATCCATGTTTCAGTTAACACTGCGCAAAACTGATTCCGAACGACAGTTACAGACTAGTTCTTGTGTAGTTGCACTCGATTTTTTTTCCATTCTACTTCACTAAACATCTCCATATGAGATCCAATTACTTGTAGGGAAATGCAAGATACCTCGGTTATGAGGATGCACTAGGTCCATAGCTGGGACTTTGTGTATGTTCTCGAAATGCGTTTGTCGAGTGCTCATTAAGAAAGTTTCTATACAAGTTTCTGAGCGATCTGCTTAAGAAAAGTTCTCGAAAAGTTCCCTATGAAAGAATCCTTTGAAGCAACTAGTCGTCACAAACGTTTTGACTACTTGTGGAGCTGAAACGGACTCCGTATGAGTCAGATATCCATGTTTCGGTTAACGCTGCGCAAAACTCATTCCGAACGACAGTTACAGACTAGTTCTTGTGTAGTTGCATTCGATTTTTTCCATTCTACTTCACTAAACATCTCCATATGAGATCCAATTACTTGTAGGGAAATGCAAGAGACCTCAGTTATGATGATGCACTAGGTCCATAGCTGGCACTTTGTGTATGTTCTCGAAATGCGTTTGTCGAGTGCTCATTAAGAAAGTTTCTATACAAGTTTCTGAACGAACTCCTTAAGAAAAGTTCTCCAAAAGTTCACTATGAAAGAATCCTTTGAAGCATCTGGTCGTCACAAACGTTTTGACTACTTGTCGAGCCAAAACGGACTCTGTATGAGTCCGATATCCATGTTTCAGTTAACACTGCGCAAAACTGATTCCGAACGACAGTTACAGACTAGTTCTTGTGTAGTTGCACTCGATTTTTTTTCCAATCTACTTCACTAAACATCTCCATATGAGATCCAATTACTTGTAGGGAAATGCAAGATACCTCGGTTAGGAGGATGCACTAGGTCCATAGCTGGGACTTTGTGTATGTTCTCGAAATGCGTTTGTCGAGTGCTCATTAAGAAAGTTTCTATATAAGTTTGTGAACGAACTCCTTAAGAAAAGTTCTCCAGAAGTTCACTATGAAAGAATCCTTTGAAGCATCTGGTCGTCACAAACGTTTTGACTACTTGTCGAGCCAAAACGGACTCCGTATGAGTGCGATATCCATGTTTCAGTTAACACTGCGCAAAACTGATTCCTAACGACAGTTACAGACTAGTTCTTGTGTAGTTGCACTCGATTTTTTCCATTCTACTTCACTAAACATCTTCATATGAGATCCAATTACTTGTAGGGAAATGCAAGAGACCTCAGTTATGAGGATGCACTAGGTCCATAACTGGGACTTTGTGTACGTTCTCGAAATGCGTTTGTCGAACGGTCATTAAGAAAGTTTCTATTAAAGTTTCTGAACGAACTCCATAAGAAAAGTTCTGCAAAAGTTCCCTATGAAAGAATACTTTGAAGCATCTGGTTGTCACAAACGTGTTGACTACTTGTGGAGCCAAAACGGACTCCGTATGAGTCAGATATCCATGTTTCAGTTAACACTGCGCAAAACTGATTCCGAACGACAGTTACAGACTAGTTCTTGTGTAGTTGCACTCGATTTTTTCCATTATACTTCAATAAACATCTCCATATGAGATCCAGTTACTTGTAGGGAAATGCAAGACACCTCGGTTATGATGATGCACTAGGTCCATAGCTGGGACTTTGTGTATGTTCTCGAAATGCGTTTGTCGAGTGCTCATTAAGAAAGTTTCTATACCAGTTTCTGAACGAACTCCTGAAGAAAAGTTCTCCAAATGTTCCCTATGAAAGAATCCTTTGAATCGTCTGGTCGTCACAAATGTTTTGACTACTTGTGGAGCCAAAACGGAATTCGTATGAGTCAGATATCCATGTTTCAGTTAACACTTCGCAAAACTGATTCCGAACGACAGTTACAGACTAGTTCTTGTGTAGTAGCACTCGATTTTTTCCATTCTACTAAACTAAACATCTTCATATGAGATCCAATTACTTGTAGGGAAATGCAAGAGACCTCAGTTATGAGGATGCACTAGGTCCAAACTGGGACTTTGTGTACGTTCTCGAAATGCGTTTGTCGAACGGTCATTAAGAAAGTTTCTATTAAAGTTTCTGAACGAAATCCATAAGAAAAGTTCTCCAAAAGTTCCCTATGAAAGAATCATTTGAAGCATCTGGTTGTCACAAACGTGTTGACTACTTGTGGAGCCAAAACGGACTCCGTATGAGTCAGATATCCATGTTTCAGTTAACACTGCGCAAAACTGATTCCGAACGACAGTTACAGACTAGTTCTTGTGTAGTTGCACTCAATTTTTTCCATTATACTTCACTAAACATCTCCATATGAGATCCAATTACTTGTAGGGAAATGCAAGAGACCTCGGTTATGAGGATGCAATAGGTCCATTGCTGGTACTTTGTGTATGTTCTCGAAATGCGTTTGTCGAGTGCTCATTAAGAAAGTTTCTATACAAGTTTCTGAACGAACTCCTTAAGAAAAGTTCTCCAAATGTTCCATATGAAAGAATCCATTGAAGCATCTGGTCGTCACAAACATTTTGACTACTTGTGGAGCCAAAATGGACTCCGTACGAGTCAGATATCCGTGTTTCAGTTAACACCGCGCAAAACCAATTCCGAACGACAGTTACAGACTAGTTCTTGTGTAGTTGCACTCGATTCTTTCCATTCTACTTCATTAAACATCTCCATATGAGATCTAATTACTTGTAGGGAAATGCAAGAGACCTTGCTTATGAGGATGCACTAGGTCCATAGCTGGGACTTTGTGTATGTTCTCGAAATGCGTTTGTCGAGTGCTCATTAAGAAAGTTTCTATACCAGTTTCTGAACGAACTCCATAAGAAAAGTTCTCCAAAAGTTCCCTATGAAAGAATCCTTTGAAGCATCTGGTTGTCACAAACGTGTTCACTACTTGTGGAGCCAAAACGGACTCCGTATGAATCAGATATCAATGTTTCAGTTAACACTGCGCAAAACTAATTCCGAACGACAGTTACAGACTAGTTCTTGTGTAGTGGCACTCGATTTTTTCCGTTCTACTTCACTAAACATCTCCATATGAGATCCAATTACTTGTAGGGAAATGCAAGAGACCTCGGTTATGAGGATGCACGAGGTCCATAGCTGTGACTTTGTGTATGTTCTCGAAATACGTTTGTCGAGTGCTCATTAAGAAAGTTTCTATACAAGTTTCTGAGCGATCTGCTTAAGAAAAGTTCTCCAAAAGTTCCCTATGAAAGAATCCTTTGAAGCAACTGGTCGTCAGAAACGTTTTGACTACTTGTGGAGCTGAAACGGACTCCGTATGAGTCAGATATCCATGTTTCAGTTAACTTTGTGCAAAACTCATTCCGAACGACAGTTACAGACTAGTTCTTGTGTAGTTGCATTCGATTTTTTCCATTCTACTTCACTAAACATCTCCATATGAGATCCAATTACTTGTAGGGAAATGCAAGAGACCTCAGTTATGATGATGCACTAGGTCCATAGCTGGCACTTTGTGTATGTTCTCGAAATGCGTTTGTCGAGTGCTCATTAAGAAAGTTTCTATACAAGTTTCTGAACGAACTCCTTAAGAAAAGTTCTCCAAAAGTTCACTACGAAAGAATCCTTTGAAGCATCTGGTCGTCACAAACGTTTTGACTACTTGTCGAGCCAAAACGGACTCCGTATGAGTCCGATATCCATGTTTCAGTTAACACTGCGCAAAACTGATTCCGAACGACAGTTACAGACTAGTTCTTGTGTAGTTGCACTCGATTTTTTTTCCATTCTACTTCACTAAACATCTCCATATGAGATCCAATTACTTGTAGGGAAATGCAAGATACCTCGGTTATGAGGATGCAATAGGTCCATAGCTGGGACTTTGTGTATGTTCTCGAAATGCGTTTGTCTAGTGCTCATTAAGAAAGTTTCTATACAAGTTTCTGAGCGATCTGCTTAAGAAAAGTTCTCCAAAAGTTCCCTATGAAAGAATCCTTTGAAGCAACTGGTCGTCACAAACGTTTTGACTACTTGTGGAGCTGAAACGGACTCCGTATGAGTCAGATATCCATGTTTCAGTTAACGCTGCGCAAAACTGATTCCGAACGACAGTTACACACTAGTTCTTGTGTAGTTGCACTCAATTTTTTCCATTCTACTTCACTAAACATCTCCATATGAGATCCAATTACTTGTAGGGAAATGCAAGAGACCTCGGTTATGATGATGCACTAGCTCCATAGCTGGGAGTTTGTGTATGTTCTCGAAATGCGTTTGTCTAGTGCTCATTAAGAAAGTTTCTGAACGAACTACTTAAGAAAAGTTCTCCAAAAGTTCCCTATGAAAGAATCCTTTGGAGCATCTGGTCGTCACAAACGTTTTGACTACTTGTGGAGCCAAAACGGACTCTGTATGAGTCGGACATCCATGTTTCAGTTAACACTGCGGAAAACTGATTCCGAACGACAGTTACAGACTAGTTCTTGTGTAGTTGCACTCGATTTTTCCATTCGACTTCACTAAACATCTCCATATGAGATCCAATTACTTGTAGGGAAATGCAAGAGACCTCGGTTATGAGGATGCACTAGGTCCATAGCTGGGACTGTGTGTATGTTCTCGAAATGCGTTTGTCGAGTGCTCATTAAGAAGGTTTCTATACAAGTTTCTAAACGAACTCCTTAAGAAAAGTTGTCCAAAATTTCCCTATGAAAGAATCCTTTGAAGCATCTGGTCATCACAAAAGTTTTGACTACTTGTGGAG
>NC_057811.1:114280767-114281642 GCF_018294505.1 Triticum aestivum
GCTTATGAGGATGCACTAGGTCCATAGCTGGGACTTTGTGTATGTTCTCGAAATGCGTTTGTCGAGTGCTCATTAAGAAAGTTTCTATACCAGTTTCTGAACGAACTCCATAAGAAAAGTTCTCCAAAAGTTCCCTATGAAAGAATCCTTTGAAGCATCTGGTTGTCACAAACGTGTTGACTACTTGTGGAGCCAAAACGGACTCCGTATGAATCAGATATCAATGTTTCAGTTAACACTGCGCAAAACTAATTCCGAACGACAGTTACAGACTAGTTCTTGTGTAGTGGCACTCGATTTTTTCCATTCTACTTCACTAAACATCTCCATATGAGATCCAATTACTTGTAGGGAAATGCAAGAGACCTCGGTTATGAGGATGCACGAGGTCCATAGCTGTGACTTTGTGTATGTTCTCGAAATACGTTTGTCGAGTGCTCATTAAGAAAGTTTCTATACAAGTTTCTGAGCGATCTGCTTACGAAAAGTTCTCCAAAAGTTCCCTATGAAAGAATCCTTTGAAGCAACTGGTCGTCAGAAACGTTTTGACTACTTGTGGAGCTGAAACGGACTCCGTATGAGTCAGATATCCATGTTTCAGTTAACTTTGTGCAAAACTCATTCCGAACGACAGTTACAGACTAGTTCTTGTGTAGTTGCATTCGATTTTTTCCATTCTACTTCACTAAACATCTCCATATGAGATCCAATTACTTGTAGGGAAATGCAAGAGACCTCAGTTATGATGATGCACTAGGTCCATAGCTGGCACTTTGTGTATGTTCTCGAAATGCGTTTGTCGAGTGCTCATTAAGAAAGTTTCTATACAAGTTTCTGAACGAACTCCTTAAGAAAAGTTCTCCAAAAGTTCACTA
>NC_057811.1:114281652-114282110 GCF_018294505.1 Triticum aestivum
GTTATGAGGATGCACTAGGTCCATAGCTGGGACTGTGTGTATGTTCTCGAAATGCGTTTGTCGAGTGCTCATTAAGAAGGTTTCTATACAAGTTTCTAAACGAACTCCTTAAGAAAAGTTGTCCAAAATTTCCCTATGAAAGAATCCTTTGAAGCATCTGGTCATCACAAAAGTTTTGACTACTTGTGGAGCCAAAACGGACTCCGTATGAGTCAGATATCCATGTTTCATTTAACACTGCGCAATACTGATTCCGAACGACAGTTACACACTAGTTCTTGTGTAGTTGCACTCGCATTTTTCCATTCTACTTCACTAAACATCTCCATATGAGATCCAATTACTTGTAGGGAAATGCAAGAGACCTCGATTATGAGGATGCACTAGGTCCATTGCTGGGACTTTGTGTATGTTCTCGAAATGCGTTTGTCGAGTGCTCATTAAGAAAGTTTCTATAC
>NC_057811.1:114282643-114283658 GCF_018294505.1 Triticum aestivum
GAGATCCAATTGATTGTAGGGAAATGCAAGAGACCTCGGTTATGAGGATGCACTAGGTCCATAGCTGGGACTTTGTGTATGTTATCGAAATGCGTTTGTCGAGTGCTCATTAAGAAAGTTTCTATACAAGTTTCTAAACGAACTCCTTAAGAAAAGTTCTCCAAAAGTTCACTATGAAAGTATCCTTTGAAGCATCTGGTCGTCACAAACATTTTGACTACTTATGGTGCCAACATGGACTCCGTATGAGGCAGATATCCATGTTTCAGTTAACAGTGCGCAAAACTGATTCCGAACGACAGTTACAGACTAGTTCTTGTGTAGTCGCACTCGATTTTTTCCATTCCACTTCACTAAACATCTCCATATGAGATCCAATTAGTTGTAGGGAAATGCAAGAGACCTCGGTTATGAGGATGCACTAGGTTCATAGCTGGGGCTTTGTGTGTGTTCTCGTAATGCGTTTGTCGAGTGCTCATTAAGAAAGTTCCTATACAAGTTTTTGAACAAACTCCTTAAGAAAAGTTCTCCAAAAGTTCCCTATGAAAGAATCCTTTGAAGCATCTGGTCGTCACAAACGTTTTGACTACTTGTGGAGCCAAAACGGACTCCGTATGAGTAGATATCCAGGTTTCATTTAACACTGCGCAAAACTGATTCCAAACGACAGTTACAGACTAGTTCTTGTGTAGTTGCATTCGATTTTTTCCATTCTACTTCACTAAACATCTCCATATGAGATCCAATTACTTGTAGGGAAATGCAAGAGACCTCGGTTATGATGATGCACTAGGTCCATAACTGGGACTTTGTGTATGTTCTCGAAATGCGTTTGTCGAGTGCTCATTAAGAAAGTTTCCTATACAAGTTTCTGAATGAACTCCTTAAGAAAAGTTCTTCAAAAGTTTACTATGAAAGAATACTTTGAAGCATCTGGTCGTCACAAACGTTTTGACTACTTGTGGAGCCAACATGGACTCCGTATGAGTCAGATATCCATATTTCAGTTAACACT
>NC_057811.1:114283668-114285082 GCF_018294505.1 Triticum aestivum
GGACTCCATATGGGTCCGATATCCATGTTTCAGTTAACACTGCGCAAAACTGATTCCGAACGACAGTTACAGACTAGTTCTGGCGTAGTTGCACTCCATTTTTTCCATTCTACTTCACTAAACATCTCCATATGAGATCCAATTAATTGTAGGGAAATGCAAGAGACCTCGGTTATGAGGATGCACTAGGTCCATAGCTGGGACTTTGTGTATGTTATCGAAATGCGTTTGTCGAGTGCTCATTAAGAAAGTTTCTATACAAGTTTCTAAACGAACTCCTTAAGAAAAGTTCTCCAAAAGTTCACTATGAAAGTATCCTTTGAAGCATCTGGTCGTCACAAACATTTTGACTACTTATGGTGCCAACATGGACTCCGTATGAGGCAGATATCCATGTTTCAGTTAACAGTGCGCAAAACTGATTCCGAACGACAGTTACAGACTAGTTCTTGTGTAGTCGCACTCGATTTTTTCCATTCCACTTCATTAAACATCTCCATATGAGATCTAATTACTTGTAGGGAAATGCAAGAGACCTTGCTTATGAGGATGCACTAGGTCCATAGCTGGGACTTTGTGTATGTTCTCGAAATGCGTTTGTCGAGTGCTCATTAAGAAAGTTTCTATACCAGTTTCTGAACGAACTCCATAAGAAAAGTTCTCCAAAAGTTCCCTATGAAAGAATCCTTTGAAGCATCTGGTTGTCACAAACGTGTTGACTACTTGTGGAGCCAAAACGGACTCCGTATGAATCAGATATCAATGTTTCAGTTAACACTGCGCAAAACTAATTCCGAACGACAGTTACAGACTAGTTCTTGTGTAGTGGCACTCGATTTTTTCCATTCTACTTCACTAAACATCTCCATATGAGATCCAATTACTTGTAGGGAAATGCAAGAGACCTCGGTTATGAGGATGCACGAGGTCCATAGCTGTGACTTTGTGTATGTTCTCGAAATACGTTTGTCGAGTGCTCATTAAGAAAGTTTCTATACAAGTTTCTGAGCGATCTGCTTACGAAAAGTTCTCCAAAAGTTCCCTATGAAAGAATCCTTTGAAGCAACTGGTCGTCAGAAACGTTTTGACTACTTGTGGAGCTGAAACGGACTCCGTATGAGTCAGATATCCATGTTTCAGTTAACTTTGTGCAAAACTCATTCCGAACGACAGTTACAGACTAGTTCTTGTGTAGTTGCATTCGATTTTTTCCATTCTACTTCACTAAACATCTCCATATGAGATCCAATTACTTGTAGGGAAATGCAAGAGACCTCAGTTATGATGATGCACTAGGTCCATAGCTGGCACTTTGTGTATGTTCTCGAAATGCGTTTGTCGAGTGCTCATTAAGAAAGTTTCTATACAAGTTTCTGAACGAACTCCTTAAGAAAAGTTCTCCAAAAGTTCACTA
>NC_057811.1:114285092-114298833 GCF_018294505.1 Triticum aestivum
GAGATCCAATTGATTGTAGGGAAATGCAAGAGACCTCGGTTATGAGGATGCACTAGGTCCATAGCTGGGACTTTGTGTATGTTATCGAAATGCGTTTGTCGAGTGCTCATTAAGAAAGTTTCTATACAAGTTTCTAAACGAACTCCTTAAGAAAAGTTCTCCAAAAGTTCACTATGAAAGTATCCTTTGAAGCATCTGGTCGTCACAAACATTTTGACTACTTATGGTGCCAACATGGACTCCGTATGAGGCAGATATCCATGTTTCAGTTAACAGTGCGCAAAACTGATTCCGAACGACAGTTACAGACTAGTTCTTGTGTAGTCGCACTCGATTTTTTCCATTCCACTTCACTAAACATCTCCATATGAGATCCAATTAGTTGTAGGGAAATGCAAGAGACCTCGGTTATGAGGATGCACTAGGTTCATAGCTGGGGCTTTGTGTGTGTTCTCGTAATGCGTTTGTCGAGTGCTCATTAAGAAAGTTCCTATACAAGTTTCTGAACAAACTACTTAAGAAAAGTTCTCCAAAAGTTCCCTATGAAAGAATCCTTTGAAGCATCTGGTCGTCACAAACGTTTTGACTACTTGTGGAGCCAAAACGGACTCCGTATGAGTAGATATCCAGGTTTCATTTAACACTGCGCAAAACTGATTCCAAACGGCAGTTACAGACTAGTTCTTGTGTAGTTGCATTCGATTTTTTCCATTCTACTTCACTAAACATCTCCATATGAGATCCAATTACTTGTAGGGAAATGCAAGAGACCTCGGTTATGATGATGCACTAGGTCCATAACTGGGACTTTGTGTATGTTCTCAAAATGCGTTTGTCGAGTGCTCATTAAGAAAGTTTCCTATACAAGTTTCTGAATGAACTCCTTAAGAAAAGTTCTTCAAAAGTTTACTATGAAAGAATACTTTGAAGCATCTGGTCGTCACAAACGTTTTGACTACTTGTGGAGCCAACATGGACTCCGTATGAGTCAGATATCCATATTTCAGTTAACACTGCGCAAAACTGATTCCGAACGACAGTTACAGACAAGTTCTTGTGTAGTTGCACTCGATTTTTTTCCATTCTACTTCACTAAACATCTCCATATGAGATCCAATTACTTGTAGGGAAATTCAAGATACCTCGGTTATGAGGATGCACTAGGTCCATAGCTAGGACTTTGTGTATGTTCTCGAAATGCGTTTGTCGAGTGCTCATTAAGAAAGTTTCTATACAAGTTTCTGAACAAACTCTTTAAGAAAGGTTCTCCAAAAGTTCCCTATGAAAGAATCCTTTGAAGCATCTGGTCGTCACAAACGTTTTGACTACTTGTGGAGACAAAACGGACTCCGTATGAGTCAGATATCCATGTTTCAGTTAACATTGCGCAAAACTGATTCCGAACGACAGCTACAGACTAGTTCTTGTGTAGTTGCACTCGATTTTTTCCATTCTACTTCACTAAACATCCCCATATGAGATCCAATTACTTGTAGGGAAATGCAAGAGACCTCGGTTATGATGATGCACTAGCTCCATAGCTGGGACTTTGTGTATGTTCTCGAAATGCGTTTGTCGAGTGCTCATTAAGAAAGTTTCTATACAAGTTTCTGAATGAACTCCTTAAGAAAAGTTCTCCAGAAGTTCACTATGAAAGAATCCTTTGAAGCATCTGGTCGTCACAAATGTTTCGCCTACTTGTCGAGCCAAAACGGACTCCATATGGGTCCGATATCCATGTTTCAGTTAACACTGCGCAAAACTGATTCCGAACGACAGTTACAGACTAGTTCTGGCGTAGTTGCACTCCATTTTTTCCATTCTACTTCACTAAACATCTCCATATGAGATCCAATTAATTGTAGGGAAATGCAAGAGACCTCGGTTATGAGGATGCACTAGGTCCATAGCTGGGACTTTGTGTATGTTATCGAAATGCGTTTGTCGAGTGCTCATTAAGAAAGTTTCTATACAAGTTTCTAAACGAACTCCTTAAGAAAAGTTCTCCAAAAGTTCACTATGAAAGTATCCTTTGAAGCATCTGGTCGTCACAAACATTTTGACTACTTGTGGTGCCAACATGGACTCCGTATGAGGCAGATATCCATGTTTCAGTTAACAGTGCGCAAAACTGATTCCGAACGACAGTTACAGACTAGTTCTTGTGTAGTCGCACTCGATTTTTTCCATTCCACTTCACTAAACATCTCCATATGAGATCCAATTAGTTGTAGGGAAATGCCAGAGACCTCGGTTATGAGGATGCACTAGGTTCATAGCTGGGGCTTTGTGTGTGTTCTCGTAATGCGTTTGTCGAGTGCTCATTAAGAAAGTTTCTATACAAGTTTCTGAACAAACTCCTTAAGAAAAGTTCTCCAAAAGTTCCCTATGAAAGAATCCTTTGAAGCATCTGGTCGTCACAAACGTTTTGACTACTTGTGGAGCCAAAACGGACTCCGTATGAGTTAGATATCCAGGTTTCATTTAACACTGCGCAAAACTGATTCCAAACGACAGTTACAGACTAGTTCTTGTGTAGTTGCATTCGATTTTTTCCATTCTACTTCACGAAACATCTCCATATGAGATCCAATTACTTGTAGGGAAATGCAAGAGACCTCGGTTATGATGATGCTCTAGGTCCATAGCTGGGACTTTGTGTATGTTCTCGAAATGCGTTTGTCGAGTGCTCATTAAGAAAGTTTCCTATACAAGTTTCTGAATGAACTCCTTAAGAAAAGTTATTCGAAAGTTCACTATGAAAGAATACTTTGAAGCATCTGGTCGTCACAAACGTTTTGACTACTTGTGGAGCCAACATGGACTCCGTATGAGTCAGATATCCATATTTCAGTTAACACTGCGCAATACTGATTCCGAACGACAGTTACAGACAAGTTCTTGTGTAGTTGCACTCGATTTTTTTCCATTCTACTTCACTAAGCATCTCCATATGAGATCCAATTACTTGTAGGGAAATTCAAGATACCTCGGTTATGAGGATGCACTAGGTCCATAGCTAGGACTTTGTGTATGTTCTCGAAATGCGTTTGTCGAGTGCTCATTAAGAAAGTTTCTATACAAGTTTCTGAACAAACTCTTTAAGAAAGGTTCTCCAAAAGTTCCCTATGAAAGAATCCTTTGAAGCATCTGGTCGTCACAAACGTTTTGACTACTTGTGGAGCCAAAACGGACTCCGTATGAGTCAGATATCCATGTTTCAGTTAACGTTGCGCAAAACTGATTCCGAACGACAGCTACAGACTAGTTCTTGTGTAGTTGCACTCGATTTTTTCCATTCTACTTCACTAAACATCCGCATATGAGATCCAATTACTTGTAGGGAAATGCAAGAGACCTCGGTTATGATGATGCACTAGCTCCATAGCCGGGACTTTGTGTATGTTCTCGAAATGCGATTGTCGAGTGCTCATTAAGAAAGTTTCTATACAAGTTTCTGAACGAACTACTTAAGAAAAGTTCTCCAAAAGTTCCCTATGAAAGAATCTTTGAAGCATCTGGTAATCACAAACGTTTTGAATACTTGTGGATCCAAAACGGACTGCGTATGAGTCAGATATCCATGTTTCAGTTAACACTCTGCAAAACTGATTCCGAACGACAGTTACAGACTAGTTCTTGTGTAGTTGCACTCGATTTTTTCCATTCTACTTCACTAAACATCTCCATATGAGATCCAATTACTTTTAGGGAAATGCAAGATACCTCGGTTATGAGGATGCACTAGGTCCATAGCTGGGACTGTGTGTATGTTCTCGAAATGCGTTTGTCGAGTGCTCATTAAGAAAGTTTCTATACAAGTTTCTAAACGAACTCCTTAAGAAAAGTTCTCCAAAAGTTCCCTATGAAAGAATCCTTTGAAGCATCTGGTCGTCACAAACGTTTTGACTACTTGTGGAGCCAAAACGGACTCCGTATGAGTTAGATATCCACGTTTCATTTAACACTTCGCAAAACTGATTCCGAACGACAGTTACAGACTTGTTCTTGTGTAGTTGCATTCGATTTTTTCCATTCTACTTCACTAAACATCTCCATATGAGATCCAATTACTTGTAGGGAAATGCCAGAGACCTCGGTTATGAGGATGCACTAGGTCCATAGCTGGGACTTTGTGTATGTTCTCGAAATGCGTTTGTCGAGTGCTCATTAAGAAAGTTTCCTATACAAGTTTCTGAATGAACTCCTTAAGAAAAGTTCTTCAAAAGTTCACTATGAAAGAATACTTTGAAGCATCTGGTCGTCACAAACGTTTTGACTACTTGTGGAGCCAACATGGACTCCGTATGAGTCAGATATCCATGTTTCAGTTAACACTGCGCAAAACTGATGCCGAACGACAGTTACAAACAAGTTCTTGTGTAGTTGCACTCGATTTTTTTTCGATTCTACTTCACTAAACATCTCCATATGAGATCCAATTACTTGTAGGGAAATTCAAGATACCTCGGTTATGAGGATGCACTAGGTCCATAGCTAGGACTTTGTGTATGTTCTCGAAATGCGTTTGTCGAGTGCTCATTAAGAAAGTTTCTATACAAGTTTCTGAACAAAGTCTTTAAGAAAGGTTCTCCAAAAGTTCCCTATGAAAGAATCCTTTGAAGCCTCTGGTCGTCACAAATGTTTTGACTACTTGTGGAGCCAAAACGGACTCCGTATGAGTCAGATATCCATGTTTCAGTTAACGTTGCGCAAAACTGATTCCGAACGACAGTTACAGACTAGTTCTTGTGTAGTTGCACTCGATTTTTTCCATTCTACTTCACTAAACATCTCCATATGAGATCCAATTACTTGTAGGGAAATGCAAGAGACCTCGGTTATGATGATGCACTAGCTCCATAGCTGGGACTTTGTGTATGTTCTCGAAATGCGTTTGTCGAGTGCTCATTAAAAAAGTTTCTATACAAGTTTCTGAACGAACTACTTAAGAAAAGTTCTCCAAAAGTTCCCTATGAAAGAATCTTTGAAGCATCTGGTAATCACAAACGTTTTGACTACTTGTGGATCCAAAACGGACTGCGTATGAGTCCGATATCTATGTTTCAGTTAACACTGCGCAAAACTTATTCTGAACGATAGTTACAGACTAGTTCTTGTGTAGTTGCACCCAATTTTTTTTCCATTCTACTTCACTAAACATCTCCATATGAGATCCAATTACTTGTAGGGAAATGCAAGATACCTCGGTTATGAGGATGCACTAGGTCCATAGCTGGGACTTTGTGTATGTTCTCGAAATGCGTTTGTCGAGTGCTCATTAAGAAAGTTTCTATACAAGTTTCTGAGCGATCTGCTTAAGAAAAGTTCTCCAAAAGTTCCCTATGAAAGAATCCTTTGAAGCAACTGGTCGTCACAAACGTTTTGACTACTTGTGGAGCTAAAACGGACTCCGTATGAGTCAGATATCCATGTTTCAGTTAACGCTGCGCAAAACTGATTCCGAACGACAGTTACAGACTAGTTCTTGTGTAGTTGCACCCGATTTTTTCCATTCTACTTCACTAAACATCTCCATATGAGATCCAATTACTTGTAGGGAAATGCAAGAGACCTCGGTTATGATGATGCACTAGCTCCATAGCAGGGACTTTGTGTATGTTCTCGAAATGCGTTTGTCTAGTGCTCATTAAGAAAGTTTCTGAACGAACTACTAAAGAAAAGTTCTCCAAAAGTTCCCTATGAATAAATCCTTTGAAGCATCTAGTCGTCACAAACGTTTTGACTACTTGTGGAGCCAAAACGGACTCCGTATGAGTCGGATATCCATGTTTCAGTTAACACTGCGGAAAACTGATTCCGAACGACAGTTACAGACTAGTTCTTGTGTAGTTGCACTCGATTTTTCCATTCTACTTCACTAAACATCTCCATATGAGATCCAATTACTTGTAGGGAAATTCAAGAGACCTCGGTTATGAGGATGCACTAGGTCCATAGCTGGGACTGTGTGTATGTTCTCGAAATGCGTTTGTCGAGTGCTCATTAAGAAAGTTTCTATACAAGTTTCTAAACGAACTCCTTAAGAAAAGTTCTCCAAAAGTTCCCTATGAAAGAATCCTTTGAAGCATCTGGTCGTCACAAACGTTTTGACTACTTGTGGAGCCAAAACGGACTCCGTATGAGTTAGATATCCATGTTTCATTTAACACTGCGCAAAACTGATTCCGAACGACAGTTACAGACTAGTTCTTGTGTAGTTGCATTCGATTTTTTCCATTCTACTTCACTAAACATCTCCATATGAGATCCAAGTACTTGTAGGGAAATGCCAGAGACCTCGGTTATGAGGATGCACTAGGTACATAGCTGGGACTTTGTGTATGTTCTCGAAATGCGTTTGTCGAGTGCTCATTAGGAAAGTTTCCTATACAAGTTTCTGAATGAACTCCTTAAGAAAAGTTCTTCAAAAGTTCACTATGAAAGAATACTTTGAAGCATCTGGTCATCACAAATGTTTTGACTATTTGTGGGGCCAACATGGACTCCGTATGAGTCAGATATCCATATTTCAGTTAACACTGCGCAAAACTGATTCCGAACGACAGTTACAGACAAGTTCTTGTGTAGTTGCACTCGATTATTTTCCATTCTACTTCACTAAACATCTTCATATGAGATCCAATTACTTGTAGGGAAATTCAAGATACCTCGGTTATGAGGATGCACTAGGTCCATAGCTAGGACTTTGTGTATGTTCTCGAAATGCGTTTGTCGAGTGCTCATTAAGAAAGTTTCTATACAAGTTTCTGAACAAACTCTTTAAGAAAGGTTCTCCAAAAGTTCCCTATGAAAGAATCCTTTGAAGCATCTGGTCGTCACAAACGTTTTGACTACTTGTGGAGCCAAAACGGACTCCGTATGAGTCAGATATCCATGTTTCAGTTAACGTTGCGCAAAACTGATTCCGAACGACAGTTACAGACTAGTTCTTGTGTAGTTGCACTCGATTTTTTCCATTCTACTTCACTAAACATCTCCATATGAGATCCAATTACTTGTAGGGAAATGCAAGAGACCTCGATTATGATGATGCACTAGGTCCATAGCTGGGACTTTGTGTATGTTCTCGAAATGCGTTTGTCGAGTGCTCATTAAGAAAGTTTCTGAACGAACTACTTAAGAAAAGTTCTCCAAAAGTTCCCTATGAAAGAATCCTTTGAAGCATCTGGTCGTCACAAACGTTGTGACTACTTGTGGAGCCAAAATGGACTCCGTATGAGTCGGATATCCATGTTTCAGTTAACACTGCGCAAAACTGATTCCGAACGACGGTTACAAACTAGTTCTTGTGTAGTTGCACTCAATTTTTTCCATTCTACTTCACTAAACATCTCCATATGAGATCCAATTACTTGTAGGGAAATGCAAGAGACCTCGGTTATGAGGATGCACTAGGTCCATAGCTGGGACTTGGTGTATGTTCTCAAAATGCGTTTGTCGAGTGCTCATTAAGAAAGTTTCTATACAAGTTTCCGAACGAACTCTTTAAAAAAAGTTCTCCAAAATTTCCCTATGAAAGAATCCTTTGAAGCATATGGCCATCACAAACGTTTTGACTACTTGTGGAGCCAAAACGGACTCCGTATGAGTCAGATATCCATGTTTCAGTTAACACTGCGCAAAACTGATTCCGAACGACAGTTACAGACTAGTTGTGTAGTTGCACTCGATTTTTCCATTCTACTTCACTAAACATCTCCATATGAGATCCAATTACTTGTAGGGAAATGCAAGATACCTCGGTTATGATGATCCACTAGGTCCATAGCTAGGACTTTGTGTATGTTCTCGAAATGCGTTTGTCGAGTGCTCATTAAGAAAGTTTCTATACAAGTTTCTGAACGCACTCCTTAAGAAAAGTTCTCCAAAAGTTCACTATGAAAGAATCTTTTGAAGCATCTGGTCGTCACAAACATTTTGACTACTTGTGGAGCCAACATGGACTCCGTATGAGTCAGATATCCATGTTTCAGTTAACACTGCGCAAAACTTATTCCGAACGACAGTTACAGACTAGTTCTTGTGTAGTTGCACTCCATTTTTTCCATTCTACTTCACTAAACATATCCATATGAGATCCAATTACTTGTAGGGAAATGCAATATACCTCGGTTATGAGGATGCACTAGGTCCATAGCTGGGACTTTGTGTATGTTCTGGAAATGCGTTTGTCGAGTGCTCATTAAGAAAGTTTCTATACAAGTTTCTGAACGAACTCCTTAAGAAAAGTTCTCCAAAAGTTCCCTATGGAAGAATCCTTTGAAGCATCTGGTCTTCAGAAATGTTTTGACTACTTGTGGGGCCAAAACGGAATCTGTATGAGTCAGATATCCATGTTTTGAGTTAACACTGCGCAAAACTGATTCCGAACGACAGTTACAGACTAGTTCTTGTGTAGTTGCACTCGATTTTTTCCATTCTACTTCACTAAAACTCTCTATATGAGATCCAATTACTTGTAGGGAACTGCAAGAGACCTCAGTTATGAGGATGCACTAGGTCCATAGCTGGGACTTGGTGTATGTTCTCGAAATGCGTTTGTCGAGTGCTCATTAAGAAAGTTTCTATACAAGTTTCTGAACGAACTCCGTAAGAAAAGTTCTCCAAAAGTTCCCTATGAAAGAATCCTTTGAAGCATCTGGTCGTCACAAACGTTTTGACTAGTTGTGGAGCCAAAACGAACTCCGTATGAGTCAGATATCCATGTTTCAGTGAACACTGCGCAAAACTGATTCCGAACGACAGTTACAGACTAGTTCTTGTGCAGTTGCACTTGATTTATTCCATTCTACTTCACTAAACATCTCCATATGAGATCCGATTACTTGTAGGGAAATGCAAGAGACGTTGGTTATGATGATGCACTAGGTCCACAGCTGGGAGTTTGTGTATGTTCTTGAAATGCGTTTGTCGAGTGCTCATTAAGAAAGTTTCTATACAAGTTTCTGAACGAACTCCTTAAGAAAATTTCTCCAAAAGTTCACTATGAAAGAATACTTTGAATTATCCGGTCGTTACAAATGTTTTGACTACTTGTGGAGCCAATATGGACTCCGTATGAGTCAGATATCCATGTTTCAGTTAACCTACGCAAAACTGATTCCCAACGACAGTTACAGACTAGTTCTTTTGTAGTTGCACTCGATTTTTTCCATTCTACTTCACTAAACATCTCCATATGAGATCCATTTACTTGTAGGGAAATGCAAGAGACCTCAGTTATGAGGATGCACTAGGTCCATAGCTGGGACTTTGTGTATGTTCTCGAAATGCGTTTGTCGAGTGCTAATTAAGAAAGTTTCTATACAAGTTTCTGAACAAACTCTTTAAGAAAAGTTCTCCAAAAGTTCCCTATGAAAGAATCCTTTGAAGCATCTGGTCGTCACAAACATTTTGACTACTTGTGGAGCCAAAACAGACTCCGTATGAGTCGGATATCCATGTTTCAGTTAACACTGCGCAAAACGGATTCCGAACGACAGTTACACACTAGTTCTTGTGTAGTTGCACTCGATTTTTTTCCATTCTACTTCACTAAACATCTCCATATGAGATCCAATTACTTGTACAGAAATGCAAGAGACCTCGGTTATGATGATGCACTAGGTCCATAGCTGAGACTTTGTGTATGTTCTCGAAATGCGTTTGTCGAGTGCTCATTAAGAAAGTTTCTATACAAGTTTCTGAACGAACTCCTTAAGAAAATTTCTCCAAAAGTTCACTTTGAAAGAATCCTTTGAAACATCTGGTCGTCACACACGTTTTGACTACTTGCGGAGCCAACATGGACTCCGTATGAGTCAGATATCCATGTTTCAGTTAACACTGCGCAAAACTGATTCCGAACGACAGTTACAGACTAGTTCTTGTGTAGTTGCACTCGATTTTTTCCATTCTACTTCACTAAACATCTCCATATGAGATCCAATTACTTGTAGGGAAATGCAAGAGACCTCGGTTATGGTAATCCACTAGGTCCATAGCTGGGACTTTGTGTATGTTCTCGAAATGCGTTTGTCGAGTGCTCATTAAGAAAGTTTCTATACAAGTTTCTTAACGAACTCTTTAAGAAAAGTTCTCCAAAAGTTCCCTATAAAAGAATTGTTTGAAGCATCTGGTCGTCACAAATGTTTTGACTACTTGTGGAGCCAAAACAGACTCCGTATGTGTCAGATATCCATGTTTCAGTTAACACTGCGCAAAACTGATTACGAACGACAGTTACAGACTAGTTCTTGTGTAGTTGCACTCGATTTGTTCCAATCTACTTCACTAAACATCTCCATATGAGATCCAATTACTTGTAGGGAAATGAAAGAGACGTCGGTTATGATGATGCATAGGTCCATAGATGGGACTTTGTGTATGTTCTTGAAATGCGTTTGTCGAGTGCTCATTAAGAAAGTTTCTATACAAGTTTCTGAACGAACTCCTTAAGAAAAGTTCTCCAAAAGTTCACTATGAAAGACTACTTTGAAGCATCTGGTCGTCACAAATGTTTTGAATACTTGTGGAGCCCACATGGACTCCGTATGAGTCAGATATCCATGTTTCAGGTAACACTGCGCAAAACTGATTCCGAACGACAGTTACAGACTAGTTCTTGTGTAGTTGCACTCGATTTTTTCCATTCTACTTCACTAAACATCTCCATATGAGATCCAATTACTTGTAGGGAAATGCAAGAGACCTCGGTTATGAGGATGCACTAGTTCCATAGCTGGGACTTTGTGTATGTTCTCGAAATGCGTTTGTTGAGTGCTCATTAAGAAAGTTTATGTACAAGTTTCTTAACAAACTCTTTAAAAAAGTTCTCCACAAGTTCCCTATGAAAGAATCCTTTGAAGCATCTGGCCGTCACAAACGTTTTTTCTACTTGTGGAGCAAAAACGGACTCCGTATGAGTCAGATATCCATGTTTCAGTTAACACTGCGCAAAACTGATTCCGAACGACAGTTACAGACTAGTTGTGTAGTTGCTCTCGATTTTTTCCATTCTACTTCACTAAACATGTCCATATGAGATCCAATTACTTGTAAGGAATGCAAGAGACCTCGGTTATGATGATGCACTAGGTCCATAGCTGGGACTTTGTGCATGTTCTCGAAATGCGTTTGTCGAGTGCTCATTAAGACAGTTTCTATACAAGTTTCTGAACGAACTCCGTAAGAAAACTTCTCCAAAAGTTCACTATGAAAGAACCCTTTGAAGCATCTGGTCGTCACAAACGTTTTGACTACTTGTGGAGCCAACATGGACTCTGTATGAGTCAGATATCCATGTTTCAGTTAACACTACGCAAAACTGATTCTGAACGACAGATACAGACTAGTTCTTGTGTAGTTGCACTCGATTTTTTTCCATTCTACTTCACTAAACATCTCCATATGATATCCAATTACTTGTAGGGAAATGCAAGAGACGTTGGTTATGATGATGCACTAGGTCCATAGCTGGGACTTTGTGTATGTTCTTGAAATGCGTTTGTCGAGTGCTCATTAAGAAAGTTTCTATACAAGTTTCTGAACGAACTCCTTAAGAAAATTTCTCCAAAAGTTCACTATGAAAGAATACTTTGAAGCATCCGGTCATTACAAACGTTTTGACTACTTGTGGAGCCAATATGGACTCCGTATGAGTCAGATATCCATGTTTCAGTTAACCTACGCAAAACTGATTCCCAACGACAGTTACAGACTAGTTCTTGTGTAGTTGCGCTCGATTTTTTCCATTCTACTTCACTAAACATCTCCATATGAGATCGATTTACTTGTAGGGAAATGCAAGAGACCTCGGTTATGAGGATGCACTAGGTCCATAGCTGGGACTTTCTGTATGTTCTCGAAATGCGTTTGTCGAGTGCTAATTAAGAAAGTTTCTATACAAGTTTCTGAACAAACTCTTTAAGAAAAGTTCTCCAAAAGTTCCCTATGAAAGAATCCTTTGAAGCATCTGGTCTTCACAAACATTTTGACTACTTGTGGAGCCAAAACAGACTCCGTATGAGTCGGATATCCATGTTTCAGTTAACACTGCGCAAAACTGATTCCGAACGACAGTTACAGACTAGTTCTTGTGTAGTTGCACTCGATTTTTTCCATTCTACTTCACTAAAAATCTCTATATGAGATCCAATTACTTGTAGGGAAATGCAAGAGACCTCGGTTATGAGGATGCACTAGCTCCATAGCTGGGACTTTGTGTATGTTCTCGAAATGCGTTTGTCGAGTGCTCATTAAGAAAGTTTCTATACAAGTTTCTGAACGAACTCCGTAAGAAAAGTTCTCCAAAAGTTCCCTATGAAAGAATCCTTTGAAGCATCTGGTCGTCACAAACGTTTTGACTAGTTGTGGAGCCAAAACGGACTCCGTATGAGTCAGATATCCATGTTTCAGTTAACACTGTGCAAAACTGATTCCGAACGACAGTTACAGACTAGTTCTTGTGTAGTTGCACTCGATTTGTTCCATTCTACTTCACTAAACATCTCCATATGAGATCCAATTACTTGTAGGGAAATGCAAGACACGTTGGTTATGATGATGCACTAGGTCCATAGCTAGGACTTTGTGTATGTTCTTGAAATGCGTTTGTCGAGTGCTCATTAAGAAAGTTTCTATACAAGTTTCTGAACGAACTCCTTAAGAAAATTTCTCCAAAAGTTCACTATGAAAGAATACTTTGAAGCATCCGGTCGTTACAAACGTTTTGACTACTTGTGGAGCCAATATGGACTCCGTATGAGTCAGATATCCATGTTTCAGTTAACCTACGCAAAACTGATTCCCAACGACAATTACGGACTAGTTCTTGTGTAGTTGCACTCGATTTTTTCCATTCTACTTCACTAAACATCTCCATATGAGATCCATTTACTTGTAGGGAAATGCAAGAGACCTCGGTTATGAGGATGCACTAGGTCCATAGCTGGGACTTTGTGTATGTTCTTGAAATGCGTTTGTCGAGTGCTAATTAAGAAAGTTTCTATACAAGTTTCTGAACAAACTCTTTAAGAAAAGTTCTCCAAAAGTTCCCTATGAAAGAATCCTTTGAAGCATCTGGTCGTCACAAACATTTTGACTACTTGTGGAGCCAAAACAGACTCCGTATGAGTCGGATATCCATGTTTCAGTTAACACTGCGCAAAACTGATTCCGAACGACAGTTACACACTAGTTCTTGTGTAGTTGCACTCGATTTTTTTCCATTCTACTTCACTAAACATCTCCATATGAGATCCAATTACTTGTACGGAAATGCAAGAGACCTCGGTTATGATGATGCACTAGGTCCATAGCTGAGACTTTGTGTATGTTTTCGAAATGCGTTTGTCGAGTGCTCATTAAGAAAGTTTCTATAAAAGTTTCTGACCGAACTCCTTAAGAAAAGTTCTCCAAAAGTTCACTATGAAAGAATCCTTTGAAGCATCTGGTCGCCACACACGTTTTGACTACTTGTGGAGCCAACATGGACTCCGTATGAGTCAGATATCCATGTTTCAGGTAACACTGCGCAAAACTGATTCCGAACGACAGTTACAGACTAGTTCTTGTGTAGTTGCACTCGATTTTTTCCATTCTACTTCACTAAACATCTCCATATGAGATCCAATTACTTGTAGGGAAATGCAAGAGACCTCGGTTATGGTGATCCACTAGGTCCATAGCTGGGACTTTGTGTATGTTCTCGAAATGCGTTTGTCGAGTGGTCATTAAG
>NC_057811.1:114299368-114312242 GCF_018294505.1 Triticum aestivum
TGTCGAGTGCTCATTAAGAAAGTTTCTGTACAAGTTTGTAAACAAACTCTTTAAAAAAGTTCTCCACAAGTTCCCTATGAAAGAATCCTTTGAAGTATCTGGCCGTCACAAACGTTTTGACTACTTGTGGAGCGAAAACGGACTCCGTATGAGTCAGATATCCATGTTTCAGTTAACACTGCGCAAAACTGATTCCGAACGACAGTTACAGACTAGTTGTGTAGTTGCACTCGATTTTTTCCATTCTACTTCACTAAACATGTCCATATGAGATCCAATTACTTGTAAGGAAATGCAAGAGACCTCGGTTATGATGATGCACTAGGTCCATAGCTGGGACTTTGTGTATGTTCTCGAAATGCGTTTGTCGAGTGCTCATTAAGATAGTTTCTATACAAGTTTCTGAACGAACTCCGTAAGAAAAGTTCTCCAAAAGTTCACTATGAAAGAATAAATTGAAGCATCTGGTCGTCACAAATATTTTGACTACTTGTGGAGCCAACATGGACTCCGTATGAGTCAGATATCCATATTTCAGTTAACCTGCGAAAAACTGATTCCGAACGACAGTTACAGACTAGTTCTAGTGTAGTTGCACTCAATTTTTTCCAGTCTACTTCACTAAACATATCCATATGAGATCCAATTACTTGTAGGGAAATGCAAGAGACCTCGGTTATGAGGATGCACTAGGTCCATAGCTGGGACTTTGTGTATGTTCTCGAAATGCGTTTGTCGAGTGCTCATTAAGAAAGTTTCTGTACAAGTTTCTAAACAAACTCTTTAAAAAAGTTCTCCAAAAGTTCCCTATGAAAGAACCCTTTGAAGCATCTGGCCGTCACAAACGTTTTGACTACTTGTGGAGCCAAAATAGACTCAGTATGAGTCAGATATCCATGTTTCAGTTAAGACTGCGCAAAACTGATTCGGAACAACAGTTACAGACTAGTTGTGTAGTTGCACTCGATTTTTTCCATTCTACTTCACTAAACATGTCCATATGAGATCCAATTACTTGTAAGGAAATGCAAGAGACCTCGGTTATGATGATGCACTAGGTCCATAGCTGGGACTTTGTGTATGTTCTCGAAATGCGTTTGTCAAGTGCTCATTAAGACAGTTTCTGTACAGGTTTCTGAACGAACTCCTTAAGAAAACTTCTCCAAAAGTTCACTATGAAAGAATCCTTTGAAGCATCTGGTCGTCACAAACGTTTTGACTACTTGTGGAGCCAACATGGACTCCGTATGAGTCAGATATCCATGTTTCAGTTAACAGTGCGCAAAACTGATTCCGAACGACAGTTACAGACTAGTTCTTGTGTAGTTGCACTCGATTTTTTCCATCCCACTTCACTAAACATCTCTATATGAGATACAATTACTTGTAGGGAAATTCAAGATACCTCGGTTATGACGATGCACTAGGTCCATCGCTGGGACTTTGTGTATGTTCTCGAAATGCGTTTGTCAAGTGCTCATTAAGAAAGTTTCTATACAAGTTTCTGAACGAACTGCTGAAGAAAAGTTCTCCAAAAGTTCCCTATGAAATAATGCTTTGAAGCAACTGGTCATCACAAACGTTTTGACTACTTGTGGAGCCAAAACAGACTCCGTATGAGTCAGATATCAATGTTTCAGTTAACGCTGCGCAAAACTGATTCCGAACGACAGTTACAGACTAGTTCTTGTGTAGTTGCACTTGATTTTTTCTATTCTACTTCACTAAACATCTCCATATGAGATCCAATTACTTGTAGGGAAATGCAAGAAACATCTGTTATGATGATGCACTAACTCCATAGCTGGGACTTTGTGGATGTTCTCGAAGTGCGTTTGTCGAGTGCTCATTAAGAAAGTTTCTATACAAGTTTCTGAACGAACTCCTTAAGAAAAGTTCTCCAAAAGTTCCCTATGAAAGAATGCTTTGAAGCAACTGGTCATCAGAAACGTTTTGACTACTTGTGGAGCCAAAACGGACTCCGTATGAGTCAGATATCAATGTTTCAGTTAAGGCTGCGCAAAACTGATTCCGAACGACAGTTACAGACTAGTTCTTGTGTAGTTGCACTCGATTTTTTCTATTCTACTTCACTAAACATCTCCATATGAGATCCAATTACTTGTAGGGAAATGCAATAAACAACTGTTATGATGATGCACTAGCTCCATAGCTGGGACTTTGTGTATGTTCTCGAAATGCGTTTGTCGAGTGCTCATTAAGAAAATTTCTGAACGAACTACTTAAGAAAAGTTCTCCAAAAGTTCCCTATGAAAGAATCCTTTGAAGCATCTGGTCGTCACAAACGTTTTGACTACATGTCGAGCCAAAACGGACTCCGTATGAGTCAGATATCCATGTTTCAGTTAACACTGTGCAAAATTGATTCCGAACGACAGTTAGAGACTGGTTCTTGTGTGGTTGCACTCGATTTTTTCCATTCTACTTCACTAAACATCTCCATATGAGATCCAATTACTTGTAGGGAAATGCAAGAGACCTCGGTTATGAGGATGCACTAGGTCCACAGCTGGGACTTTGTGTATGTTCTCGAAATGCGTTTGTCGAGTGCTCATTAAGAAAGTTTCTATACAAGTTTCTAAACGAACTCCTTAAGAAAACTTCTCCAAAAGTTCACTATGAAAGAATCCTTTGAAGCATCTGGTCATCACAAACGTTTTGACTACTTGTGGAGCCAACATGGACTCCGTATGAGTCAGATATCCATGTTTCAGTGAACACTACGCAAAACTGATTCTGAACGACAGTTACAGACTAGTTCTTGTGTAGTTGCACTCGATTTTTTTCCATTCTAGTTCACTAAACATCTCCATATGAGATCCAATTACTTGTAGGGAAATTCAAGATACCTCGGTTATGAGGATGCACTAGGTCCATCGCTGGGACTTTGTGTATGTTCTCGAAATGCGTTTGTCGAGTGCTCATTTAGAAAGTTTCTATACAAGTTTCTGAACGAACTGCTTAAGAAAAGTTCTCCAAAAGTTCCCTATGAAAGAATGCTTTGAAGCAACTGGTCATCACAAACGTTTTGACTACTTGTGGAGCCAAAACGGACTCCGTATGAGTCAGATATCAATGTTTCAGTTAACGCTGCGCAAAACTGATTCCGAACGACAGTTACAGACTAGTTCTTGTATAGTTGCACTCTATTTTTTCTATTCTACTTCACTAAACATCTCCATATGAGATCCAATTACTTGTAGGGAAATGCAAGAAACATCTGTTATGATGATGCACTAGCTCCATAGCTGGGACTTTGTGTATGTTCTCGAAATGCGTTTGTCGAGTGCTCATTAAGAAAGTTTCTGAATGAACTACTTAAGAAAAGTTCTCCAAAAGTTCCCTATGAAAGAATCCTTTGAACCATCTGGTCGTCACAAACGTTTTGACTACTTGTGGAGCCAAAACGGACTCCGTATGAGTCGGATATCCATGTTTCAGTTAACACTGCGCAAAACTGATTCCGAACGACAGTTACAGACTAGTTCTTGTGTGGTTGCACTCGATTTTTTCCATTCTACTTCACTAAACATCTCCATATGAGATCCAATTACTTGTAGGGAAATGCAAGAGACCTCGGTTATGAGGATGCACTAGGTCCACAGTTGGGACTTTGTGTATGTTCTCGAAATGCGTTTGTCGAGTGCTCATTAAGAAAGTTTCTATACAAATTTCTAAACGAACTCCTTAAGAAAAGTTCTCCAAAAGTTCCCTATGAAAGAATACTTTCAAGCATCTGGTCATCACAAACGTTTTGACTACATGTGGAGCCAAACGGACTCCGTATGAGTCAGATATCCATGTTTCATTTAACACTGCGCAATACTGATTCCGAACGACAGTTACAGACTAGTTTTTGTGTAGTTGCACTCGATTTTTTCCATTCTACTTCACTAAGCATCTCCATATGAAATCCAATTACTTGTAGGGAAATGCAAGAGACCTCAATTATGAGGATGCACTAGGTCCATAGCTGGGACTTTGTGAATGTTCTCGAAATGCGTTTGTCGTGTGCTCATTAAGAAAGTTTCTATACAAGTTTCTGAACAAACTCCTTAAGAAAAGTTCTCCAAAAGTTCACTATGAAAGAATAAATTGAAGCATCTGGTCGTCACAAACGTTTTGACTACTTGTGGAGCCAACATGGACTCCGTATGAGTCAGATATCCATGTTTCAGTTAACCTGCGCAAAACTGATTCCGAACGACAGTTACAGACTAGTTCTTGTGTAGTTGCACTCGATTTTTTCCAGTCTACTTCACTAAACATATCCATATGAGATCCAATTACTTGTAGGGAAATGCAAGAGACCTCGGTTATGAGGATGCAGTAGGTCCATAGCTGGGACTTTGTGTATGTTCTCGAAATGCGTTTGTCGAGTGCTCATTAAGAAAGTTTCTGTACATGTTTCTAAACAAACTCTGTAAAAAAGTTCTCCAAAAGTTTCCTATGAAAGAATCCTTTGAAGCATCTGGCCGTCACAAACGTTTTGACTACTTGTGGAGCCAAAACGGACTCCGTATGAGTCAGATATCCATGTTTCAGTTAACACTGCGCAAAACTGATTCCGAACGACAGTTACAGACTAGTTCTTGTGTAGTTGCACTCGATTTTTTCCAGTCTACTTCACTAAACATATCCATATGAGATCCAATTACTTGTAGGGAAATGCAAGAGACCTCGGTTATGAGGATGCACTAGGTCCAAAGCTGGGACTTTGTGTATGTTCTCGAAATGCGTTTGTGGAGTGCTCATTAAGAAAGTTACTATACAAGTTTCTGAACAAACTCTTTAAGAAAAGTTCTCCAAAACTTCCCTATGAAAGAATTATTTGAAGCATCTGGCCGTCACAAACGTTTTGACTACTTGTGGAGCCAAAACGGACTCCGTATGAGTCAGATATCCATGTTTCGGTTAACACTGCGCAAAACTGATTACGAACGACAGTTACAGACTAGTTCTTGTGTAGTTGCACTCGATTTGTTCCATTCTACTTCTCTAAACATCTCCATATGAGATCCAATTACATGTAGGGAAATGCATGAGACGTCGGTTATGATGATGCACTAGGTCCATAGCTGGGACTTTGTGTATGTTCTTGAAATGCGTTTGTCGAGTGCTCATTAAGAAAGTTTATATACAAGTTTCTGAACGAACTCATTAAGAAAGGCTTTCCAAAAGTTCACTATGAAAGAATAATTTGAAGCATCTCGTCGTCACAAACGTTTTGACTACTTGTGGAGCCAACATGGACTCTGTATGAGGCAGATATCCATGTTTCAGTTAACAGTGCGCAAAACTGATTTCGAACGACAGTTACACACTAGTTCTAGTGTAGTTGCACTCGATTTTTTCCATTCCACTTCATTAAACATCTCCATATGAGATCCAATTAGTTGTAGGGAAATGCTAGAGACCTCGGTTATGAGGATGCACTAGGTCCATAGCTGGGGCTTTGTGTATGTTCTCGAAATGCGTTTGTCGAGTGCTCATTAAGAAAGTTTCTATACAAGTTTCTGAACAAACACCTTAAGAAAAGTTCTCCAAAAGTTCCCTATGAAAGAATCCTTTCAAGCATCTGGTCTTCACAAACGTTTTGACTACTTGTGGAGCCAAAACGGACTCCGTATGAATCAGATATCCATGTTTCAGTTAACACTGCGCAAAACTGATTCCGAACGACAGTTACAGACTAGTTCTTGTGTAGTTGCACTCGATCTTTTCCATTCTACTTCACTAAACATATCCATATGAGATCCAATTACTTGTAGGGAAATGCAAGAGACCTCGGTTATGATGATGCACTAGGTCCACAGCTGGGACTTTGTGTATGTTCTCGAAATGCGTTTGTCAAGTGCTCATTAGGAAAGTTTCTATACAAGTTTCTAAATGAACTCCTTAAGAAAAGTTATCCAAAATTCCCTATGAAAGAATCCTTCCAAGCATCTGGTCATCACAAACGTTTTGACTACATGTGGAGCCAAAACGGACTCCGTATGAGTCAGATATCCATGTTTCATTTAACACTGCGCAATACTGATTCCGAACGACAGTTACAGACTAGTTCTTGTGTAGTTGCACTCGATTTTTTCCATTCTACTTCACTAAACATCTCCATATGAAATCCAATTACTTGTAGGGAAATGCAAGAAACCTCAATTATGAAGATGCACTAGGTCCGTAGCTGGGACGTTGTGTATCTTCTCGAAATGCGTTTGTCGAGAGCTCATTAAGAAAGTTTCTATACAAGTTTCTGAACAAACTCCTTAAGAAAACTTCTCCAAAAGTTCACTATGAAACAATAAATTGAAGCATCTGGTCATCACAAACGTTTTGACTACTTGTGGAGCCAACATAGACTCCGTATGAGTCAGATATCCATGTTTCAGTTAACCTGCGCAAAACTGATTCCGAACGACAGTTACAGACTAGTTCTTGTGTAGTTGCACTCGATTTTTTCCAGTCTACTTCACTAAACATATCCATATGAGATCCAATTACTTGTAGGGAAATGCAAGAGACCTCTGTTATGAGGATGCACTAGGTCCATAGCTAGGAATTTGTGTATGTTCTCGAAATGCGTTGGTCGAGTGCTCATTAAGAAAGTTTCTGTACAAGTTTCTAAACAAACTCTTTAAAAAATTTCTCCAAAAGATCCCTATGAAAGAATCATTTGAAGCATCTGGCCGTCACAAACGTTTTGAATACTTGTGGAGCCAAAACGGACTCGGTATGAGTCAGATATCCATGTTTCAGTTAACACTGCGCAAAACTGATTCCGAATGACAGTTACAGACTAGTTCTTGTGTAGTTGCACTCGATTTTTTCCATTCTACTTCACTAAACATCTCCATATGAAATCCAATTACTTGTAGGGAAATGCAAGAGACCTCAATTATGAGGATGCACTAGGTCCATAGCTGGGACTTTGTGTATGTTCTCGAAATGCGTTTGTCGAGTGCTCATTAAGAAAGTTTCTATACAAGTTTCTGAATGAACTGCTGAAGAAAAGTTCTCCAAAAGTTCCCTATGAAATAATGCTTTGAAGCAACTGTTCATCACAAACGTTTTGACTACTTGTGGAGCCAAAACAGACTCCGTATGAGTCAGATATCAATGTTTCAGTTAACGCTGGACAAAACTGATTCCGAACGACAGTTACAGACTAGTTCTTGTGTAGTTGCACTCGATTTTTTTTCTATTTTACTTCACTAAACATCTCCATATGATATCCAATTACTTGTAGGGAAATGCAAGAAACATCTGTTATGATGATGCAGTAACTCCATAGCTGGGACTTTGTGTATGTTCTCGAAGTGCGTTTGTCGAGTGCTCATTAAGAAAGTTTCTGAACGAACTACTTAAGAAAAGTTCTCCAAAAGTTCCCTATGAAAGAATCGTTTGAAGCATCTGGTCGTCACAAACGTTTTGACTACTTGTGGTGCCAAAACGGACTCCGTATGAGTCGGATATCCATGTTTCAGTTAACACTGCGCAAAACTGATTCCGAACGACAGTTACAGACTAGTCCTTGTGTAGTTGCACTTGATTTTTTCCATTCTACTTCACTAAACATCTCCATATGAGATCCAATTACTTGTAGGGAAAGTAAAGAGACCTCGGTTATGAGGATGCACTAGGTCCACAGCTGGGACTTTGTGTATGTTCTCGAAATGCGTTTGTCGAGTGCTCATTAAGAAAGTTTCTATACAAGTTTCTAAACGAACTCCTTAAGAAAAGTTCTCCAAAAGTTCCCTATGAAAGAATAAATTGAAGCATCTGGTCGTCACAAACATTTTGACTACTTGTGGAGCCAACATGAACTCCGTATGAGTCAGATATCCATGTTTCAGTTAACCTGCACAAAACTGATTCCGAACGACAGTTATAGACTAGTTCTTGTGTAGTTGCACTCGATTTTTTCCAGTCTACTTCACTAAACATATCCATATGAGATCCAATTACTTGTAGGGAAATTCAAGAGACCTCGGTTATGAGGATGCACTAGGTCCAAAGCTGGGACTTTGTGTATGTTCTCGAAATGCGTTTGTGGAGTGCTCATTAAGAAAGTTACTATACAAGTTTCTGAACAAACTCTTTAAGAAAAGTTCTCCAAAAGTTCCCTATGAAAGAATCCTTTGAAGCATCTGGCCGTCACAAATGTTTTGACTACTTGTGGAGCCAAAACGGACTCCGTATGAGTCATATATCCATGTTTCAGTTAACACTGCGCAAAATTGATTACGAACGACAGTTACAGACTAGTTCTTGTGTAGTTGCACTCGATTTGTTCCATTCTACTTCACTAAACATCTCCATATGAGATACAATTACTTGTAGGGAAATGCAAGAGACGTCGGTTATGATGATGCACTAGGTCCATAGCTGGGACTTTGTGTATGTTCTTGAAATGCGTTTGTCGAGTGCTCATTAAGAAAGTTTATATACAAGTTTCTGAACGAACTCCTTAAGAAAAGTTCTCCAAAAGTTCACTAAGAAAGAATAATTTGCAGCATCTCATCGTCACAAACGTTTTGACTACTTGTGGAGCCAACATGGACTCCGTATGAGTCCGATATCCATGTTTCAGTTAACCTGCGCAAAACTGATTCCGAACGACAATTACAGACTAGTTCTTGTGTAGTTGCACTCGATTTTTTCTAGTCTACTTCACTAAACATATCCATATGAGATCCAATTACTTGTAGGGAAATTCAAGAGACCTCGGTTATGAGGATGCACTAGGTCCATAGCTGGGACTTTGTGTATGTTCTCGAAATGCGTTTGTCGAGTGCTCATTAAGAAAGTTTCTATACAAGTTTCTGAACAAACTCTTTAAGAAAAGTTCTCCAAAAGTTCCCTATGAAAAAATCCTTTGAAGCATCTGGTCGTCACAAATGTTTTGACTACTTGTGGAGCCAAAAGGGACTCCGTATGAGTCAGATATCCATGTTTCAGTTAACACTGCGCAAAACTGATTCCGAACGACAGTTACACACTAGTTCTTGTGTAGTTGCACTCGATTTTTTCCATTCTACTTCACTAAACATCTCCATATGAGATCCAATTACTTGTAGGTAAATGCAAGGGACCTCGGTTATGATGATGCACTAGGTCCATAGCTGAGACTTTGTATATGTTCTCGAAATGCGTTTGTCGAGTGCTCATTAAGAAAGTTTCTATACAAGTTTCTGAATGAACTCCTTAAGAAAAGTTCTCCAAAAGTTCACTATGAAAGAATGCTTTGAAGCATCTGGTCGTCACAAACGTTTTGACTACTTGTGGAGCCAACATGGACTCTGTATGAGGCAGATATCCATGTTTCAGTTAACAGTGCGCAAAACTGATTTCTAACGACAGTTACACACTAGTTCTTGTGTAGTTGCACTCGATTTTTTCCATTCCACTTCACTAAACATCTCCATATGAGATCCAATTAGTTGTAGGGAAATGCAAGAGACCTCGGTTATGAGGATGCACTAGGTCCATAGCTGGGGCTTTGTGTATGTTCTCTAAATGCGTTTGTCGAGTTCTCATTAAGAAAGTTTCTATACAAGTTTCTGAACGAACTCCTTAAGAAAAGTTCTCCAAAAGTTCCCTATGAAAGAATCCTTTGAAGCATCTGGTCGTCACAAACATTTTGACTACTTGTGGAGCCAAAACGGACTCCGTATGAGTCAGATATCCATGTTTCAGTTAACACTGCGCAAAACTGATTCCGAACGACAATTACAGACTAGTTCTTGTGTAGTTGCACTCGATTTTTTCCATTCTACTTCACTAAACATATCCATATGAGATCCAATTACTTGTAGGGAAATGCAAGAGACCTCAGTTATGATTATGCACTAGGTCCATAGCTGGGACTTTGTGTATGTTCTCGAAATGCGTTTGTCGAGTGCTCATTAAGAAAGTTTTCTATACAAGTTTCTGAACGAACTCCTTAAGAAAAGTTCTCCAAAAGTTCACTATGAAAGAATACTTTGAAGCATCTGGTCATCACAAACGTTTTGACTATTTGTGGAGCCAACATGGACTTCGTATGAGTCAGATATCCATGTTTCAGTTAACACTGCGCAAAACTGATTCCGAACGACAGTTACAGACTAGTTCTTGTGTAGTTACACTTGATTTCTTTCCATTCTACTTCACTAAACATCTCCATATGAGATCCAATTATTTGTAGGGAAATTCAAGAGACCTAGGTTATGAGGATGCACTAGGTCCATAGCTGGGACTTTGTGTATGTTCTCGAAATGCGTTTGTCGAGTGCTCATTAAGAAAGTTTCTATACAAGTTTCTGAACAAACTCTTGAAGAAAAGTTCTCCAGAAGTTCCCTATGAAAGAATCCTTTGAAGCATCTGGTCGTCAAAAATGTTTTGACTACTTGTGGAGCCAAAATGGACTCCGTATGAGTCAGATATCCATGTTTCAGTTAACACTGCGCAAAACTGATTCCGAACGACAGTTACACACTAGTTCTTGTGTAGTTGCACTCGATTTTTTCCATTCTACTTCACTAAACATCTCCATATGAGATCCAATTACATGTAGGGAAATGCAAGGGACCTCGGTTATGATGATGCACTAGGTCCATAGCTGAGACTTTGTGTATGTTCTCGAAATGCGTTTATCGAGTGCTCATTAAGAAAATTTCTATACAAGTTTCTGAACGAACTCCTTATGAAAAGTTCTCCAAAAGTTCACTATGAAAGAATGCTTTGAAGCATCTGGTCGTCACAAACGTTTTGACTACTTGTGGAGCCAACATGGACTCTGTATGAGGCAGATATCCATGTTTCAGTTAACGGTGTGAAAAACTGATTCCGAACGACAGTTACAGACTAGTTCTTGTGTAGTTGCACTCGATTTTTTCCATTCCACTTCACTAAACATCTCCATATGAGATCCAATTAGTTGTAGGGAAATGCAAGAGACCTCGGTTATGAGGATGCACTAGGTCCATAGCTGGGGCTTTGTGTATGTTCTCGAAATGCGTTTGTCGAGTGCTCATTAAGAAAGTTTCTGTACAAGTTTCTGAACAAACTCCTTAAGAAAAGTTCTCCAAAAGTTCCCTATGAAAGAATCCTTTGAAACATCTGCGTCACAAACGTTTTGACTACTTGTGGAGCCAAAACGGACTCCGTATGAGTCAGATATCCATGTTTCAGTTAACACTGCGCAAAACTGATTCCAAACGACACTTACAGACTAGTTCTTGTGTAGTTGCACTCGATTTTTCCCATTCTACTTCACTAAACATCTCCATATGAGATCCAATTACTTGTAGGTAAATTCAAGAGACCTCAGTTATGATGATGCACTAGGTCCATAGCTGGGACTTCGTGTATGTTCTCGAAATGCGTTTGTCGAGTGCTCATTAAGAAAGTTTTCTATACAAGTTTCTGAACGAACTCCTTAAGAAAAGTTCTCCAAAAGTTCACTATGAAAGAATCCTTTGAAGCATCTGGTCGTCACAAACATTTTGACTACTTGTGGAGCCAACATGGACTTCGTATGAGTCAGATATCCATGTTTCAGTTAACACTGCGCAAAACTGATTCCGAACGACAGTTACAGACTAGTTCTTGTGTAGTTTCCCTCGATTTTTTTCCATTCTACTTCACTAAACATCTCCATATGAGATCCAATTACTTGTAGGGAAATGCAAGTGACCTCGGTTATGAGGATGCACTAGGTCCATAGCTGGGACTTTGTGTATGTTCTCGAAATGCGTTTGTCGAGTGCTCATTAAGAAAGTTTCTATACAAGTTTCTGAACAAACTCCTTAAGAAAAGTTCTCCAAAAGTTCCCTATGAAAGAATCCTTTGAAGCAACTGGTCGTCACAAACGTTTTGACTACTTGTGGATCCAAAATGGACTCCGTATGAGTCAGATATCCTTGTTTCAGTTAACGCTGCGCAAAACTGATTCCGAACGACAGTTACAGACTAGTTCTTGTGTAGTTGCACTCGATTTTTTCCATTCTACTTCACTAAACATCTCCATATGAGATCCAATTACTTGTAGGGAAATGCAAGAGACCTCGGTTATGATGATGCACTAGCTCTATAGCTGGGACTTTGTGTATGTTCTTGAAATGCGTTTGTCGAGTGCTCATTAAGAAAGTTTCTATACAAGTTTCTTAACGAACTACTTAAGAAAAGTTCTCCAAAAGTTCCCTATGAAATAATCTTTGAAGCATCTGGTCGTCACAAATGCTTTGACTACTTGTGGAGCCAAAACGGACTGCGTATGAGTCGGATATCCATGTTTCAGTTAACACTGCGCAAAACTGATTCCGAACGACAGTTACAGACTAGTTCTTGTGTAGTTGCACTTGATTTTTTCCATTCTACTTCACTAAACATATCCATATGAGATCCAATTACACTCAGGGAAATGCAATAGACCTCGATTATGAGGATGCACTAGGTCCATAGCTGGTACTTTGTGTATGTTCTCGAAATGCTTTTGTCGAGTGCTCATTAAGAAAGTTTCAATACAAGTTTCTGAACGAACTCCTTAAGAAAATTTCTCCAAAGGTTCCCCATGAAAGAATCCTTTGAAGCATCTGGTCGTCACAAACATTTTGACTACTTGTGGAGCCAAAACGGACTCCGTATGAGTTAGATGTCCATGTTTCAGTTAACACTGCGCAAAACTGATTCCGAACGACAGTTACACACTAGTTCTTGTGTAGTTGCACTCAATTTTCTCCATTCTACTTCACTAAATATCTCCATATGAGATCCAATTACTTGTAGGGAAATGCAAGAGACCTTGGTTATGAGGATGCACTAGGTCCATAGCTGGGACTTTCTGTATGTTCTCGAAATGCGTTTGTTGAGT